>NW_020538040.1:130680793-130706796 GCF_003426905.1 Ctenocephalides felis
AACACGTATAAAACAAACAACTATCGAACTATGTCAGTAAAATACTCAGTTAATTTCCACTTCTAATTACAATATAGAAGTATGTTATTTTTACTATTTTTCAAAAATTTATTATTAGTTTCTCTTTACTCCATAGGAGGAATAAAAAGAGAATGTCAGGGGCTAAACGGGTTCAATGTCTCATTTTTCACTATGAAGGGTTTTTACGGAAAAATAGTCACATTGTTAATTATAGCAAAATAAAAATTTTATATGCACATTTTTTACAAAGATTACACTGCATATAACCTTGATCTAGTATTTTGTCAGAAATATTCATCAGTAGAGTTGAAATAACTATTAATTTAATTTATCTCTTGTATAGCTGTTTTTTGCAATTTATTCATTTACTTTTTATCTTCAGAGGTCCCGGGTTCGATACCCACTTCGAGCAGCCTGTTGTCAGGCAACATTGACATCGATTTTCACTTGGAAATATAAATAGCAATATGTTTCCAAGTGAAAATAGCCTTCACCCAGCATTGTTGTACCATAGTTGCCCTATTACAGAGATTGTAATAAAAATTTATCATACAGAGATGTGACAACTGTTTGGGTTGCCATCTGTAATAAAACAAACGTAGTTTGTAAGATATTAATCACAACAGCTCATAGAACCCATAAGTTCTGATCGCTGTTCAAATAAAATTAAAAAAAAACTTTTTATCAACTACTTTTTTATAATTTACACCTTTGCCAGGGTAAATGTTCCGGTTTACCCCAACCACAACTAAGATTTTATAGAGGTTATATAAAAAACGATTAAATTTGTCTTAAAACTAACAATACATCTTATAAAATAATTAAATAATGAATACTTAATTTTATTCAAATATCATAAACAAAATAAAAGAGCTCAAAATCAAAAAACAAAAAACAATTTTCTGATAGCGACGTCGTAAGAATTAAGGCGATAGCTGGTTACACACTTCTTGCCCTCTACTTTAAATAATATCATTAATAAAATCTAAACTTTATTTGTTAAGTTGTTGTTCAGTTGTTAAGATAATGGTGATGGATCATTTTACTCGTGGACCTTCAAGTCGCGCTCTACCCTGACTGAATAAATAAAATAAAATAAGTAAAAGTAAACTCACATATAGGAGACTATTCTTTGCGCAAAACACCAATAATAATGTTAATATATAATATATTTAGACAATTTTAACCATTCTAATAATTTTATGTTCTGAGAGATAATTTTGAGAAAGTCGGTTATAAGCTTTCTGTCTGTTTTTGTTATCTATCCCGACTCATAAGCAGATCTGGTATGCAGAGCGAATACCGTGTTCGAGATAACATGTTTCTTCCATGTGCAGACCATTTGTAGTGTATCAGATGACTTTCGGTCCAGATTGGTGCATCCATTACCCATGCTCGACTTAACGGACCGAAATCTGCACGAACTGAGGAGGTTATGATATACGAATTCACGTGATCGTAATAATCTGGATGGAAACGAAAATTTGAATAGGTATTCAAAATAATTTTGTTAGGAAATATATTTAGTTTCTTTAGAATTTGTTTATCAAGAATCAACATGCAGACATTGGGAAAATTTAGTTTACGGAGCAGTTTATGTTTTTATCAGATATTTCAATTTGCTACTATTATATTTCTTCGATCTTTTAAGTCGGCATCGTTGGATAAAATGGAAAAAGCATTTGTGCGTATGTGATCCAAAATTTGATCTTTCTTCAAAATTTAAAAGCCAGATGAAACTCTATAAGAATATGCATTGATTAATTTTTTTGCGAAGATCAGGTAAGCTGTTTCTTTCAAATTAGCAGATAAGTGCAAACTATTTCGTCCACGTTTTTTGCAAACACTTTGAACTGATTCTGAAACTTTGAAAATTCTTTAAGAGCTATCGTGATGATTAGGTTTTGGTAAATTTTGGTCACGCAGTTTCTTTGTATTAAAATCTAAAATAATATTTATAGTCCTACAAAAAGTAGTTTAATTATAAATTACTAGTCTTAGGAAATATACTGGGTATGTATTAAACATAGCCGACTGCTAACGAAGGCACATTGTTATAAAATATTATTATTTATATATTTTACAAAATGCCACTTACATCTAGTTTGTTAATGACATGCTGTACTTTTATGTCTTTTGTCAACAATTACATATAAAAAAATCTAATGACCTTTTTTAATATTTCTGCCAATATTGACTACATCCATACATTGGCCACGTGGTGTGATTGATTTACCAGTTTTATAAACAAAGCTTGCAATCCCGTCTATATTTTTCTACTATTAACGACTTTGTGATACATGTGATTGCATTAAGAGCTTAATTGTGCAATTCATGAATAACAAATGTTTTTGCATGATTATCATCCCAATCTTTGGGTTTATCTCAAATACTTTATTCTTTAATTTTGGATCTCTTGGAGTTTCTAGATAATATCTATGTTATTCGTGTATTTGCAGATTAGGATATTAAGTTAATAAAGGATCAATAGCTAAATATTGTCTATTATTTTTTAATAACAATAAGTATTCTATTATTTTTTATGTATTTACTATCTATCAATTGTTCATAATGTAGGGCAAGGCGGGGCACAAAGATTTTAAGTAATCATACTGTCCAAATTAACTAAATTACAACAAATAACGAATGTTTAGTAAAACTCCCAACTAATTCAATAATGTAAAAATGTGTTTTTTGCTGTTTTTTAAAAATTTGTCTCCTGGTACTTTTACACCATAGGCGGGGTATAATGGGACGGCCAGGGGGCAGCAGGTCCATTGTGTTATTTTTAATTATGAAGGGATATTCGAAATGGTAGTTACATCATTTAAATAAGTAAAATATAAATATTGTGGGTGCATTTTTTTATAGAGATAACACTGTATACATATAACCATGATCTGGTATTTTGTCAGAAATATTGATTAGCAAAGTTGAAATAAAAATTTATTTAATTTATCTCTTATATAATTGTTTTTTTTATTTTAATTAACTTTGTTTTTTATTATTTTTTATTGTTTACACCTTTGCTTGGGTGAAGGTTCAGATGGTCCTTTTTATCTCACTCATAAAGCTATCATAAAGGTTATATAAAAAACTGTTGAATCTAACTGACGTATAATTAAATTTATATTAAGGTCTCGTAAACTACACATTAGTGCTCAAAACTAAAAAAACTAACAAAAAAAATACTTTTGTTATGGATTTTCAGTCAATTTGCCGTTTATCTGTAACCCATAGCGTCGTCGAAAGATTCAAGGCGGTGGCCGATTATATATTCTTTGCAATCTCTTTTCAAATATTGTTGATAAAAAAATTAACTTTACTTGTTTTTGAAATACCAGTAGATCTTTTTACAAGCGGACCTTTAAACCCCGCTCTACACTGCAATAACATAAATGTAAGATATATGTCCAGTAACAGCTCAGATAAAATAAAATATATTCATTTCTATGTAGACAGAAAATAGGTAATTAAAATTATTATTTTTAATTATTGTGTTACAAGTTTCACATGTCAACTTCTTTGCTTGACTTTTTTATGTTTAGTCCGCCTGTTTTTTTTACTTCTACCTTTCTTTTTATTTTAAAAGTATTTTGTTTAACTAATACTAACTCGAATGTAAAACTCAAAGTTCCAGCAATTTGCAATGTATGCGGATCTACTGATTACTATGCTGTATTATATAAAATTATATCTTTAAATTTATTAGTTTTACCATTTGTGTATAGCTGATAGATTTATGTTTTAATTAGAAAAACTTCGTCTTTCCATAATTTTTATCTATAATAAAAGTCATTGATTATATTGAAATATTAACACTATAGCTCAGTGCATGAGATATTTTTTCCGCGTAACAAAAACATCATGCATTTGTGCAGAAGTGCAAAATGCACATCTAGATGGATGGAGAAGCACCAGAGAGCATCGGAGTGCCTCGGCCGAGCCTCGTTTTCCAATTCCAATTTTGATCAACCGTATGTGTTGTCTGTTTTTTTATCTGAGTTCTAATATTGAATTTGAACTCCATCTCCTCGGACACTACGGAACGTGACGAAAAAAACAAGTCTAACGCTTGATAGGGCAGGTCTGAGCGTCAACGCGGCCACCGCGTTTGCAGGCGGTAGAAGGCGGGACGGTCGAAAATTCTGGGATGCATTCTTTTAGTTTACGCGAAGAATTACTATGGAATTAAACCTGCAACATTTTTAACTTCCCGTAGGGCAAGTTATAGTAATCGCAAAAAAATCGAAAATAATTTTTTTTATATATCTTTACGTCTCAAAGGTTTTTGAATATTTTGGCATACCTTAAAAAAATGGATGTATGTGTGTGTGTGCGTGTATGTATGTGTGTGCGGATACAAATTTTCGTCGACGATTTCGGGAACACGGATGAAGCGATTTGAATAATTCAAAAAACAGTCGATTTGTATTGTGAAGGAGACGAGCTGATTAGTTTTGGCAAAGGCAGATCTCGCCATTTCTAAGATACGGGGAAAAGTGTCAAAATTGTAACTCGGTTTTTAAGAGAACGGAGCGTTCGATTTTAATAATTCAAAAAACATTTTACTTGTATTGGCAAGATGAAGAATTGATCAAATGAAGGCAGGTCCAGCGGTTTCGGAAATCTAGTGAAAAAAGTAAAAAAAAAAGCCATTTGGCGGTCAAAAATGATCATTAGACATATGTACATCAAATTATCAGATATTTTAATTATAAGTATAAATTTTGTTTACACTCCTTTGGGTTTCGTACGAATGTTTATACGTTAGACGGCGACGCAACGCGTACGCGCTTTGACATTTCGTCTCTATGCAGTTAAAGCAGTACGATTGCTTTGAAAAAAAGTTCGAAGTAAATTTTTTTCAACAATGTTAATCTTTTTAAAAAAATAATAATTTTTGGTACGGGAAGTTCCAGCAATTTGCCTTAAGGCACGATGCCATGCACCCCACTAGTTTTACATTTCTATGGGTTTCGTACCAATGTTTATCCGTCAGACTGCAACGCGGCGCCCACGCGCTTCTATATTTCGTTTCCGCGCAGTTCAAAATTTCCAAAATATTTCAAAGTAAGAAAAAAATTCAAATTTTGGAAAAAAGTCTTTTTTTCAAAGATTGTAAAATTCTCAATAATCTATTTTTTTTTCAAAGTCCTAAAAAAATTTGAATCTTTTTTAAAAATTACAAATTTTGGTGCGGAAAGTTCAGCAATTTCAACAAAAATTGCTCAGTTCCCCATCAAATATTACTTTACAACAATAACGCACTGTGAAAATATTATTTTATTGCTGTTGGAGTGTCGATTTCAATTTAATATAAAATCGAAAAACTTTTATATAGCCCTGAAGATGTGCTAAATGGGCTGAATCTAGATGAAAGGAAGCTTTAGACGTCATTAGTCAAATATTTTCTGATTATTGCATAAAATTATGATGCACAATAATTGTATCAAATAAAATGATGACCGATGTATTTTTTAAAACTTACCTAATTTTTTAAACTGGTTTAGTTGAAAGCTTGGATTTGACACCAAATACTCTATTTTGAACATTTTGAGTTATAATAAGGGTTAACTCTGAAATTGAGACAAATTGGGCAAATACTTCATACTTAATAGGATATTATTCTAATGAGAGTTAGTCTAAAAATTTTTCACCTTTTTGAAAAATTTTGGTATTACTTTATGTAGTATTATTGAATATTTGCGTTCAAAATTTGAAAATTATTTTACAAATGTACAGTTTAGTCTGTATGAAGTACACTTGGGTCTTTGTAAACGTTTCTAGAAATTAGTTGAAGCAAGGTGTAAGTGACATTTTGTCTTAAGACAAATTGCGTGAAGTGATGTAAATAATATACTTTATTATTAAGAATTCAGGATTAGCAACTGCTCAAATTGTGATGATAAAAATTTCTATTGTTTATTCCGAAATTAATTTATTAACTGTTATTCTAGTCGTTAGTAATTATATATTTTAATCAATTCCGTAGGCCTATAATATTTCAGGATGTTAGTTAAAATTGTCGAAATATTTAAGCCAAATAGTCTTACATACACATGCATACATTATTGAAGTATCAAACGATTAAGAATGAATCGAAATGTCGAGATGATAAAAAATTAGCAAATCGAATTTTTTGACGGAAATATAAACATATAATTCGGTAAAGTTAACAAATGCGATTTGATTTTGTAGAAAAGTATAGAGTTATTCCGTTTGCGCTGCATCATGTAAATAGTAAGTAAATATTTAATTTGAATACATAAATTTTGTTTGGCTGAATAATTTTTTCATCAGCTGTCTGCCTATAGGCAGAGTGATGCACGGACGTATTTGTCATCAATGATTTGTGTGTTTTTGTAATAGCCGAATTGGTTGTTAGCTGATTCTTATATGTACCTTCCAATATATATATATATATATATATATATATATATATATATATAATCTAAAATATGTTTTTCACGACGAGCGGTAAACGGTCGAGATCAATTCGCACGCGGGATGCACGGCGGTTGTTGACATTCAATCGCGACGATCAAATGAATTCGGAAAAAGATGATTTAATCGATTCAATATCAAATGAATTAATAGAGGCTTAAAACAATCGTATAGGTCTCATACAAAACGTAAATTTTTATAGCAAGGTCTCCTGGAGCTTTATTGATTGCTCTAGGTTGCTTTGACTACAATAAATATTTTCAAGTTCTGTGAATGATACATTACATTTTTCCACCTCTACATTCACACACACACACATATATATAGATATAAATATAAATAAAATCGAAAATAATTTTTTTATAGATCTTTACGTTTCAAAACCTTCTGAACATTTTGGCATACCTTAGAAAAAATGGATGAATGTGTGTATGTGTGTGTGCGTGTATGTATGTATATGCGGATACAAATTTTCGTCGACGATTTTGGGAACACGGATCCATTTGAACGAACCGAACCACAAACCGATTTGAATAATTCAAAAAACATTTGATTCGTATTGATAAGGAGACGTGCTGATTAGTTTTTGGTGAAGGTCTAGCCGTTCCGAAGATACGGGGCAAAAAGTGCCGAAAACGGTAACTAAGTTTTTAAGAGAACGGAGCGTCCGATTTGAATAATTCAAAAAACATTTTATTTGTATTGACTAAATGAAGAACTGTTCAAATTTTTGGAAAGGCAGGTTTAATGACTTTGGAGATATGGAGAAAAAAGTAAAAAAATGAACCATTTGATGGTCAAAAATGAACAAATATGCACATCAAATTATCAGATATTTTATAGAGATTTTAAGAATAAGTATAAATTTTGTTTACATTCCTAATGCCTTCCGTACCAATCTTTACGAGTTAGACGGCGACGCGGCGCTTACGCGCTTTGATATTTCGTCTTTATGCAGTTAAAGCAGTACGATTGCTTTGAAAAGAAGTTCAGAATTTCCAAAATATTTCAAAATAAATGATTTAAGATAGAATTATTTAATATGGTTTGAAATTCTGTTAAAAGTTTCAAATCATTGATCAACTTTATTGATTATTATTATTGATTATTTTTAATTACTCGAATTTTGAATTGCGGTACGGAAAGTATCAGCAGTTTGCCTTAAGGCACGATGCTCTAATTGCCTTAAGACAGAATTCCACTCACAGCTAGGTTTTCCATATATATTGATATATGATTTTATGTCCTCATCAGTGGATATGAACAAATTTAATAATAAGCGTTTTAAAATAGGATATGGCGGGGCACAAAGGTCTAAATTGATTTTGAGCAATTATATTGCAAAAACCAAACTAATTTATATCATAACAAATAACACATATCGAACAAACAACTATTGGACTATGTTCAGTATAACTCCCAGCTAATTCATCATTGTAGAAATACGTTTTTTGTTCTTTTTCAAAATCTTGTAACCTGGTTTCAAAACCATTTTACCCCGCCCATGAGACAACAAATCCAACTTCTTATTTTTATTTTTGCAGAGATTTTACGAAATAATTGCTACATTTTTAACCAATGCAAAATAAAAATTTCTTGAATAATTTTTTTACAGAGATAACACTGTATATAACCTTGATTTGGTATTTCGTCAGGAATATTTATCAGCAGAGATAGAAAAACTATTTATTTAATGTATCTCTTGTTAAATTGCTTTTTTAATTTCCATTTACTTTTATATTTACTATTTGTTATTGTTTACACCTTTTCCAGGGTTAACGTACGATTGGCCTTTTTACCCCACCTACATGTAAGATTTTATAGGGGTTATATAAAAAAAGTTGAATCTAACTGAAAAATAACAGTACATTTTATAAAACAACTAAATAACGTATACTTAAATATTATATTAAGGTCTGGTAAGCTAAAAGAGATATCAGTGGTGCAACTTTTTACTCGCGGTGTCGCGGTTCTTTAAGTCTCGCTTGTAAGGATATTTTGTTTTGAGCACTGTTATTAACTTTCTGCAGGGTAAGTTACAGTAATCGATAAAAAATCAAAAATGAAAATTTTTATATATCATTACGTTTCAGAGGTTCTGAACATTTTGACATACCTTAGAATAAATGGATGTGTATATGTGTGTGCGTGTGCGTATGTGTTTGTTTTTGTATAGCGAAGGAAATGGAAATGTATGTTGGACTCACCAATACCGCCTGGGTATAACAACGACTAAAAACTCCACTTTTCTCTTGTCTTTGGTCCCCACGGAATCCGCCGCTAGGCATTATTTCGTGGGGGGAGGATCTAGAATGCCATTATTCTCGCTCTGAAGTTATACTTATCTTCAAATTATTCCCATTCGCTATTCCTCTTTCCAAAGACCGCAGGTCTATTAGCACCTTAGTAGCAAGTGTGTCTTTGACGTTTCACGCAGCCTCAGTTGTCAGCATCACTTCTAGGTGTGTGTGCGTGTGGATACAATTTTTTGTCGACGTTTCTGGACAACCAGAAACGTCTACAATAATTCAAATCAACCGATTTGAATTATTTGAAAATTTCTTTATTCATTTGATTTCTATTGATAGGGAAAAATGCTGATTAGTTTTTGGCGAAGGCAGGTCCAGCCGTTTTGGAGATACAAAGCAAATAGTGTGAAAAATGGCAGTTTTTGAGAGATTCGAATGATTCATTTTACTTGTATTGCCGGAGTAAAAAATTATTATATTTTTGCGAAGGCAGGTCTGAAATTATCATTACAAATGATTATTATTGATTTATACACATGTAGAGATATTAAAACACACATGGCAGGTAGATAGGTAGTCAGATAGACAAGTGGACAGGTGGACAAGTAGTCAAGTAAACCAGTAGGAAGGAAGGTTTTTATTACCTTCAAATGTGCCTACAAATAATTTAAACAAAACACAAAAGTTATAGCAGTACACATAGTAATAAAACGAAGAAAAGTTAAAAGAAAGTTAGTTATTATTTTTTATCTATAACTCTCTTTTACCGAAGCAGATAAATAAAAAATACACGTAAAGATCCGGTTTTGTGATCGTACCGCTATTTTAATGAGAACATTTTTCGTTGTTAATTGTTTTTTAATTATTGTTATTATTGAATGGATGCCTTAAAACATTTCATTGTATATTAAATACATATGGCGTGAGTATAGATTTGCAGTGGAAATTATTTTAATTAATATTATACAAACTTTGTCGATCTCCGTCGAACAAATCAAATATTCAAAATAAATACATTATAAAAATGATAATAATTTCTGGAACGCAGCAGTGAATGAATTTTTGTCCATAACTCTCTCTCTCTCCATGTGTATTTACCGAAGCAGATGCCTTGATGACACCCGTGTTCATTTTCAAAATGAAATTCTGTAACAAAAAATAACAGATTGACAAATATTTTACATACTATATGGACATTCAGTAGATAATATGTACCCTAATATGCACACACCTACACACATACACACATACACACACATATATATATATATATATATATATATATATATATATATATATATATATATATAGTACTGTGTACAAATATGAGTATGACTCAATTTAAACTTTTTGCCTTCAAAATTTCCAAAGCGTCACAATTTCTAAAGCCGCTAAATCTAATTTCTTTTTGATTAGGGTTTTTTAATATTTATTTCAAAATATTTAAAACAATTGCTATTTCTTATTGATCAATTTTAATTGATTATTGATTAATTTTACTCCTCGAATATTTAATTACTGTATGTGAAAATTAGACATGTTAAGATTCCTACTCGTATATATTCCCAAAAGGAGCGATTGTTCAAATTATGCTCACATAAGAAATACATAAATGCAAACAACCCGAGATTTAGCGGTCTCGCGTGAAGTAGTTTAGATTTAAAAATCTATAGTGTTGATAGACGATACAGCTAGTGAATACAGATAAGAGAGTAAAATGATTGTGCCCTTAAACCACTAATCACCTTCTTTACTTGCACATCAATATGAAAAAAGCTAAATAAAAAAACTAAATTTTAAATATTTAAAAATTTTGCGGGGCCCTTTGGAGGCCTCCTGAAGCGCGAGGTCGCTGACACCGCCGACACCTAGAGCCGCCACTGCATCGTCAGTGTAATCATTTTTTATTTATTCACTAAAATATGAACTAAAACATGCGTGTTATCTAATGCACGACTTATGACTCTATGATCTTGACTCTTTTAAGAAAAAAAAATCACTTTTTTGATAATTGTAAAATAAAAAATATGCACACAGCTACTTTTTTCAAATTTGGTCTCAAACGATTCAGAGTGACGTGAAACTTTTTCTTCGAGAAGTTAAAAATAACTTTGTTTTGCGAAGGGATGAGATGCTATTTCAATTTATGGCTTTGTCATTATGTAATTGAATACGTAAAGTTTCAGCAATATATATATATATATATATATATATATATATATGTATATATATACATATATACTAGCTGACCCAGCAAACGTTGTTTTGCTAAGTAAGGTGTATTCAAAATAATTTCTAGAGAATCAAAAAAATTATTGCTTTTAGTGTATAAGGATGAGTTGTTTGAATGCTATATACAATGAGGTATTATTAAAACAATAAACCCCATTAGTTTGTCTATATTTTGTCAATACAATCTAACTGAAAGTTTTACATACTTTCTATAGATTTCGACTTATTGATTACGTTTCAAGTTTTTCAGATTCTTTTAGGATTTTGGATTTTGTGTATAATTGTAAATAATACTACTGAGCTTATAAAAAATTTTCAATTCACAAATGAATTAAGTATTTCTTCTTTGACCTGCTTTCTGAAAAGTTTCAAGTGACATTCGATGAATTAAAGTAAATTTAATAAAAAGTATATATGTAGAGCAGGGCGAGGCACAAAGGTCCAATTTGACCTTGAGCAAATATAAACTATATTGTGAAAACCATAAAATTTATATCACTACAAATAACACATTTCAAACAAACAATTATCTAACTACGTTCAGTAAAACTGCCAAGTAGAAATTTTACCCTACAAGCGTGGTAACTTGGAACGGCCAGGTGGCAAACAGGCTTAATGTCTTATTTTGATTTTAAAGGTATTTTTCAAAATAATTACATTTTTAACTAATGTTAAAAAACTACTAACGGAAGAAAATACTTTTATTATGGATTTTCAAAGATCACCGTTAATCTCGCCATAGCAAAGTAACCTTTTTTCCTTTTACTTTCAAATATTGTTGTTAAAATATGCTTAATTTTACTGGTTTTTGACATATCGGTGGTGGACTTTTTTAACCCCTGACCTTTATATATTTATATCTATTCTTTGATAAATTCTGGGAAATTATAACTGGGAAAATTTTATTCGACAAAATGTCTCTTTGATCGATACCAAATTTAGGTTCTGAATTTAAATAACATAAATAAAAAATAATATAACCTAAAAAATGTTTTATAAATACCAATAAGTATATGATTATACAAATGAGATCTTTCAGTGCACCGTGTTTGAGAAAAATATGATTTGCAAAACAACACCAAAAAGTGCATTTTCATATTAACATTTAAAAAAAGTTGATATTTTGAGTTTCTAGAAAAATCTGCGGCCCGTTTACTAACGTTTTTGTATATAAATAAAACTACGAACAAAACTATTTGCTACAATTTAATCAAAATTAAATAATATTAATTAATATTATTAACGTAATTGAACATCATCTGTCAAAAACGTTTGACATTTGACGTATTGGCCACCGTCGATTGTTTTATTTAAATTACGCTTCTACAAAAAATTTCAAATCAAAAATGTAAATTTTTTATTCGGTTTTGAAATAATTTCTCACCTTTTGGACAATCTCTGTATTGGCACGAATTTTTCAAGACTAAGACTGGCCAAATCGGTTTTCGAGTTTTAGCAGATCATTTTATCGAGCTCTATTTTTATATATAAGAAGATATATGCATGTATATTTATGGTTAAACTCAGCTGTCAAACAAAAAATATATAAATTGACCCGCTCGAGCAAGCAAATTATTTCCTCTGGCTGTTCGTCAAGCAATCTGCTACCGCAGATGACACTTAGCCCTGGCGCCCGCCTCCCGCGCGATCGCTTAAGCTTCGAAATACATTAATAGCATTTACAAAGGATAAACAAAGACCCGGCTATTAATCTAAACGCATTTACATATACAAAAAGGCTTACTACAAATAGAATTGTACGTGACGTGACAAATCAGGGGCGGATTAAGATTTTATTTTATATCGTGCGTCTTATAACTATTATTTAAATTATTCATAGCTATTCTTATTTGGGAATTAAATAAGTAGTTTTCCAACTTTTTACAGTTGTAATCGTTTTCATATTTTATTGATTATGGTTAAACTTTTGTCGAGAAAAGTTTTATTGCATGTAGTTACCACACAGTCAATATAAGACATGGCTCCACTGAAACACACATACACATTTTATATGTTTATATTATTTAAGAAGTAATATACATTACTTGAATTATATGATTTTTTTGTCATAATTAACAAGTAAGTGCTATCCAACACGACCCTTTTTTTGCTATCCTCATCCTCTGAGCAGTTTTCTATACTACCTCCAGATCAGTGCATTATTTTTTGCAAAAAAATATATTTGCGATTACTTGCTTTTAGCAAAATGATATTTATATATTTAACACATGTAAAGTAATCTTTATTAAACTTTTATGCTCATTTTATTTAAAGAATTGCTTAAGAATTATTTAATATATTGTTCGAATAATCCTAGATTTTTTTTCGATAGAACGTACGCGCTATTTGTTTAGCTATTGTACGGCGATTTTACAAGTTGTAGATTAAATAAAGTTTGCTTTTCATAGGTTTTACTATATTTCTTATTTTATTAAAACTTTCCTCAATTCTTAAACCGTGTTATGCGAACCCGAACGTACCGTGTTATGAGGGGGATGGTCTCAATTCTTAAATCGTGTTAGAGCGAATCCGTGTTATAGAAGTACAGTGTTATGCGGGCGTTATCTGTATATATACGAGGTCTGTTCAAAAAGTTTTCGTAATTTTCGTTTTTTCAAAAAAATATTTATTTATTCGTCTACATTAATGTGGTCCCCTTCAAAGTAGTCCCCCCCAGATATAATACACTTATGCCAGCGTTTTTTCCAATTTTCCAAGCACCCTTGATATTCACTTTTTGATATGTCCTTGAGCACTCTCGGCGATTTTCTTCAATCGAGGAAAACCGCCGTCCTTTCATGGGTCTCTTCAATTTTGGGAATAGGAAAAAGTCACACGGAGCCATATCTGGTGAATTTTTGCACTTTGCAACACTTTATTTCATTTTTTACGCAAAATTTAATACAAATTCTTTGACTTTTTCAATTCTTCCATTGTAAAAATCGCCGAGCTCAGAAAAACACGTCGAACCTTAGCGACTACCACAGACAAAGTAAACAGTGAATATAGCTGAAAATTTCATCATACTTTAGGGGCATGTATACCAACACAATAAAAAAAAAATTTTGACAATCAGACACTCCAGACCCGCGAAATTTAATTATTAGTAATTCCGGGTACTTTTTGAACAGACCATGTATACATAGGAGCCGGGCTTAAAGATCTGCGGGTGAAAAGGTCCACCACCGATATCTCAAAAACAAGCAAAGTTAAGAATTTTTATCGACAATATTTGAAAGTAGAAGGAAAAGATGTATAATCAGCCTTCACCTTGATTTTCACGTCGTTGCTGTCGGAAATAAACGGCAATGTTTGAAAATCTATAACAAAAGTATTTTCTTTTGTTGTTAGTTTGTTTGCCTGTGACCACTGATGTTTAGTTTAATTCAGACCTTAATATAATTTTTAAGTGTGAGTTATATAATTGTTTCATACGACGATTTAAGTTAGATTCAACAGTTTTTTATATAAACTATATAAAAGCTAACGCGTGCGTGAGGTAAAAAGGATCAACTAAACCTTTATCTTGGAAAAGGTGTAAACAATAAACAATAGTAAATAAAAAAGTAAATTGAATATAAGATAAAGTTGATCTAAATAAATAGTAATTCCATCTCTGCTTAAGAATATTTCTGAAAAAATACCACCAGATCAAGGTTATATACAGTATACAGTGCTATCTCTGTAAAAACTGTACCCATAAAATTTACAATTTGCATTGGTTGAATAATGTATCTATTATTTCATTAAAAAATTTACAGTCAAAAGTAAGATGTGTAAATTGTATTATCAAGCGACATCAAATTATATACGATCACTGCGGCTCGGAATTTAAATATGATGATCAATTCCCAATCCCAATAAATGCGAAAATACCAACCCCTAATGCTCTGAGAAAATTAAGTGCTTATTTATGGGATGCGTTTAGGTTCGGATGCGCAATCAATATATGAGAAATCATCCCCCGATGAGGAGAGGGTCGAAATAAAAAATATGCGGCCGATGATATCGAGTCGCATTAGACGAAGTATTTATCCCTTCGGATCATTCTGATTGATTGGCAATAATAAACAATAAACCGCCATTCCCGACGGTAATTCCTGAAATCGCGAAACACAAAATGTCGCTATCTGCACAAGAGTTTCTTTGGCTTTAAATTCAATTTCTTTTCCCTACTCGAAAATAACTAAAGTATATTCGAAACGACGGCCGCCCTCACCTCGGAGTTAAATAGGAAATGAGAGGTGCAGTAAATCAGGAGAGATCACGGTGGCGACCGAGATATCACACAGAGTAGGCCGGCGGCTGATCAACTTCACCACAGTATAAAATTTTTAAATCATTATCACTCAATACCAATGATTATTAATTTTAAATCATAAATCATTTTTAGAATGAATTTATACGTAGGTACAGAAAATCCAAATAAAAAACTGCACAAAATGTCATGGAATTGACCCATGGTACAGATGGTTCTTAGTTTTATTTTTATTTTATTATAACTTTTATTTAATTATTTCAGTATATAGAGTATGATATAATATATTGTAATACATGTTTTTTATCCTAGGGTATTATACTTTTCCAAATCTTATGAATATTGTTTTACATTTAAAATAATTTAATTAACATAAGATGCATGCTACAAAAACAAAAACTGATAACAGTTTCCAAAAAAATCACATAGAAATGTTTTAAGAAGATAATAAAATAATAAAAATGTAAAAAAATTCAAGATAAAAAATATTTTAATTTATTTCGTTATGTAAAATTAGGATCGTTTGCCATACTAAACCGGAGTCAAATTTCTTGTTTTTTAAAAAAATCTCGATTGTGGATAATTTGAATCATCCAAAATTATTTTAGATTGTCGATATGATTTACACAAAAAAGAGTGCGCGTAAGGTTCACACGCGATTGAAGTAAAACTTATTTGCTACTGTACGAAATGGCAAGTAAGTAAAAATAAATACATCATACAACGATTTTGAATAATGTTTATTAGTAATATGGTAACACTCGTAATGCACACACTTATTGGTGTCAACTATTATACACATTTATATAATGATACATTATAAATTATATATTTATAATAGCATTAAAAATATGTATAATATTTAAAAACAATAATGTAATTAAAGTACTGCAAAGTAAATACTGCAAATATGACATGATCGATTTGTCATTGTAATCAGCATTTAGAAATGAAACTTCATTAGAGAAAAGAAGTGATTGCTGATTAATAACTTCTATAATATTCGTTCACACAGTGGATTATGTTAAACAACGCCTAAACTAATATTGTTTTTGCAAATTTACTCATCATGTAATTGTATTTGAAAAACTTCATGTAATTAAAATTAACATACATTCATTGACAGCTTGTATTTTTTTTACTTTTTCTCTGGCGATATAATCTCATTCTTTGAACAGCTGTAATATCTGTCTTGCCTAAAAAATATTTTCCATTTTAATAACTTTAAAAATTTATAGAAACTACGAATAATAGAGAAATAATATCTAATTAATAAACTTACGTTCAGAATACGGCACAAATGTTTAATTTGTTCTATTATTTTTAAGAAACAGGGTAAAATATTCTTCTGATTCAGGCATTCTTTATTGAATCAAGATTTGTACTACGATGTAACTTTAAATGTTTATTTATCTATGCCGATTTTCTTGTTGATATCGGTACGCTTTCAACGTTGATGCCGGTACGCATACAACGACAAAAATTTATTTACATATACGACGACTAATCACAATCTACTCGTATTGAAATGATTTCATCGAGAGCGAATGACGTACAGTTCTGGCGTAACGCATTTCCGTTCTATTTGTACGGATTTACATCCCAGTCGCGCTTTAGAGAAGTTTTACTTCAATAACGCGCGCGGGAAGACTAAAAAGATTAGATCGTGCATTTGGATGAAAATTTGTTATCAAAAAGCTAAAGATTAATCTTACTGTTCTTTTTTGTATATATACGTGTAAATATATTTTTATAATATCAAATTCTTCAGAATTGCACTCCATATCTGAGGAGCAAATTGAAACTATAATTGTAAATTAAAAAATACAATTTTAACTGATTGAACTCTGACTGACAATTTTAACTGACTGAACTCTCAGTTCAGGGTTGTCAAAGGATCTCAAGGATTAATATTTACAAAATAACATATCAGTAAATTATTTGAACAATATTACTAGTTACTGAATAAACACACTAAAGTTTAGGCTAATAATGAAAAATAAATTATAAATAGGACAATTAAAAAAGAAAAATATTAAGATTTGACATTGTGTTTCTGCTTTTGATTAAAATCAAATAATGATAAAAATACTAAAAATAAACATATTTTAATCTTTGGACTATAATTTTACAACATTCTGTAAATGGTTAAAAAGAACAACTAAATGAGGCAAGATCAAACATATCGTTAATTATCCTAGTTATGTTAAAAATTCGATTGGTTTGAATTAATGAATTAACTTTAATTTTTAGTCTGAAGCATTTAATGCATTGTAAACCATATTTTCTAGATAGATAACTCCATCAAATTTCTTATAAATAACACATTTTATTAAAAAAAAAAAAATGGCAGTTTTTCCACTAGCTGTCTTTCTATCTGTGGATCCTCGATCTTCCAGTCGAGTGGATGCATCTACCCACTCCTCTTCTAAGATTCTGATGGGGATTGAACTGTGGAAATCATAGCCGACTTTCCATAATGACATTATACTCATTAAATCGGAATAGCGACAATCATTTTGCCCGTTTAGTGAAACGTATACAACACACCCGGAATTCGGAGATACGACCGGAAAATAGCAATTGCCGAACGAAAATCATCTGAACCTAATTATGGAGTCGGAGAAAATCTTTTGACAAATCGACATGATTTAGGAAAAACCTATAATAAAATTCTGAGTGCGGCTTCTTAACTGACACACTCGACTCATCGAATCTACCACGAAATCAGAAGAGGAGGACTTTAAAGCACACTGAAAATTTAAAGCTCTGATGATGTCAAATTCACTAGTCGATGCAATATGTATTTTTGTTCGGAATCAAACTGAAATAATTATTTTTAACCAACGAAGAATTTACATTAACAGTTTCGCTTCAAGATCGCAATATTCGAACGAAAATAGTATCAAATGCAAAAGAGTAAGGCATTGTAAGGTTACTCTATACATTTGATATGTTTACTGATTATTTAGGGGAGACTGGGTAGGCTTTCTCCCTTTGGACCCTGTCTCAAAATCAGTATAGTTTAGCTGTTACGACGATTGTCTTTACCGTACCCTGGAACAATAGTACCCAGTCTCTCTTACAGTTTGAAATTTATATTATATTACTACTAAGGCTAAGTATACCTTTTAAATTTAGTGAGCTTTTTGTGTTTCTAGTATGGCGCAAAAAAAATATGCACATTCTAGCATAACTGAGTAAAACAAAGTAAATTATAGGAAAAACGACCTGTACGAAACTTTTAGTAAAAGGGACAAACTTAGACTTCAACTCTGATGTTAAGGTCTTAGAACGTGTAACTACAAAACTCAGTAGATTCTATATTCTGACAATTTTTGTCATTGATAAAGAGTATATTTAAGCTACAAAAACGTTTTAGGAATAATTTTTGTCGTTTAGTCCATATCCATATCCATCCATATTTTGTCGATTGTTTTCGCCAATTTAACATTCTTACCCTGCTTTGTGCAATCTGCAGTCTCTCCAACTGGTTAGTGACTTTCTTTTATCAGTTTTGAGTTACAATTGGTCAAGCCATTTTTTTATAATTAGCACATAATTGCAAAACTTTTCGACCTGAATCCGTTTTGAAAAATCCAAAAACGGTTCGAAAGTTTGCTTGTGAATCGTGCTAATTAGAAATTGGTAAAGGCTGCTATTTCGATTTTGATGAAACTTCTTATGATAGTAATTTTGATAAAAAATTTCAAGCTGGTAGAAATGATGGCCTTCACACTAATCATACCAAATTGGGAAGTCAAATGACCCGTTTTGAGCTTTGAATTGAAATAGCATCTATAATATTATTGTTTTTGAAAATTGGACGTTCGTAACTTCTTGTACTAAGGGGGCGTCCATTAATCACGTGAGCGAGTTTTTAGGGATTTTTGGACCAGGTCATCAGGTATCCCCCTTGGTGATACATGGTGATATTCAAAATTACCACTCCCCTCGCCCACCAAACATTACGTGTATTTTTAGTTACGTAAAAAAACTGTTAAATTTTTGATTTTTTGAAAATGTTTGAATTTAAAAAAAAATCACTTAAAAAAATACACGTGATATCCTACTATACCCCGCCCTCCCCCACCTAATATTTTATAATTTTTTGTCAAACCCCCTAAAAACCTCACGTGAATAATGGACGCCCCCTAATCAATATATTGTAAAAATAGTTTTACTAGTAGGAATCAAAGAAAGCACTTGGACATAATTGGAGTTTATTTTGAGAAAAAATAAATGCATTTCTTGCAATTTTATATGTGAGCCTAACTAGCTATAAATAAATTTTGCGGGCCTATTTTTAGAAATAGTAGAAACAAATTCAACGATATTACTAGTTTTATGTGATCTGAAAACTAACTAATTTGCTATGATTTTGTAATTTTTATAGAAAATTATCAAAATTGTTATTACCCTTGTCCTTATATTACTATTGATGACCAGCTATTTTCGACTAAACATAAGTTGTGATGTAAGTTGGAATTATTCGGTTGAATAAAACGAAATTAAAACAATTAGTTTTGAATAAAACGAAACAATATTATGATGATATTATTTTTTTTAACAGCAATCAGAACCTTACGTCCTATGAGCTGTTGGGCTAAAACTTCTCATTTTTTAGATGGTAACCCAATGGTTAATCCATCCATATTAGATGATTTTTTGTTATTAGATTTAATCTAATAGGGCTGACTTTTTATTGGTGCAGCAATGCCAGGCAAGGGCTATTTTCACTTGGAAATATATTGCTATCTATATTTCTAAGTGAAATCGTTGTCACTGCTGCGTGACAACAGGCTGCTCGAAGTGGGTATCGAACCCGGGACCTCTGATTCAGGTCCCGTCGCTCTTAACCGCTTTCCTACGGGCGAGCCCATTATGATGATATGGAACGATTTTCATCATTAATTTTACTATAGGTAATTGTTCTACTACAATATAAAGCAATGATAAGCATTTATCGAAAAAAAAAATCAACCTACAATAGAGACTTAGCAGGTCAACTCGGCGACAAAATTTGCTACAAATTTTAAGTGTTGCGGATGGCCTTTTCATTAATTTTCCTTTTCTTTCAGTATTCTTACTTTAGTTGGCACAAATATATCGAATTTGTGCAACCAAAGCTAAATGTCTCGAATTTGTTCTGAATTGCTTTTTACTGAACCAATAGAATTAGGCGCTCGTTTTCGAGAATCTCGTGAACAATAAAAAGAGAACAAATACAAAAAATATTGCTTGTCGAATACAGATGTTTGTCTCGATAAGAGGTTTTGAATTGAACAGTGTAGAAAAAATAAAACCATCAACATTTGTTCTAAATAGTGTAAATGCAAAAAATATGCGCGCGGAATATGTATATTGAACGCACTTAGAAGTAAAAATGCGATGAGTAAAGAAATATGTACATTATTATAATAAATTGCATTTTCAGATTTATTTACAATCTAATTTCCATATTTCATACATTCAAGCAGGTCGGGTCATTCGACCCGCTATGTACGAAAAGCGGCTGTACGATTAGTGTTGAAGAACATACTAAAATATTACGGTTGTCTTAAGTTAATCTTAAAAAAAATGTCAAAATTTGAAAACTTATATGAGCACCGCTGTTGTGTCAGGTGTGCCAAAATTTTACCTATCGACAATCGATTGGACCATTTCTATGTAATCAGCAATAGAGTTTTCAGAAAAGATTCTGAATGTTTCCGTAAAAGTCTTTGAATCGATTTTGAATTTTCGAAAACTGCTCAAAAGATATCATTCGGCAATCGTGCTTAGCCAACAGCTGGCAAAGATCGGACGTGTCGTTTTTTTAATAAGTGTTTAATTTTTTGCGATTGCAACGAAAATTTGTATGGCGATAGAGTTCTTGTTCTTAATAAACATAAAATATTAGAGTCCAATGACAAGTGGTTTAATTATAAAAATCAATTTAAGTACGGATACATTGTTCACGCTTTTAGAAAATATTTTGTTTTTCAATAAGGAGTAATTTTTCAACTATTTGCGAAAAATATCTAACATGGTTCGTAAATTTGTTTAAATTAAAAAATTACAATAGTTACTCACAATAAAGTGCTCTACATCAACTTATATATCACTCATAAATTAATGTATTAATTTCCTATTGATTAAGTCGATTATACATTTTAGGAAGATCATGCAATTTGCCTTAAGGCAAAACGCCACTTACACCTAGTTTAAATTAGTAAATAACTTTGTGCTACGTAAAAACATTTATACAAATATATAAGCATTAGTACGGAACTCTCTACTCTAGTACTTTACTATATTTTTCAATTTCCTTCCCGTTTATTCATGAATCCAAATAATCCGAGTTGCTCCTGACTCGGTCCCTTGTTAATTATGTCGTTGCGGTTTTGGACCAAGAAATTCAAATCTTGTTCGTATTCTGGCAATAAAGTCTTCAATAAATGACATACGGAACTTTAATAACTACTGCCGAGAATTGGCACACGGTACACGAGCACGGAAGTTTAGGGAAATAATATGAGGATACAGGAAAATATGATAGACATGGGGTTGATAAAAGCAGGACAAGTTTGTACACAATTCAATAAGTTTATAATAACCAATAAATGCATTACACTATTGTTTTTAGTTAATTTGTCAATGTATATATGTGCAATTACAATAATCAGAATAGTTATACTAGTGATAGGAATAAAAGTTGTTTAGGCTAGGGCATGGGCTCGCCCGTAGGTAAGCGGTTAAGAGCGATGGGACCCGAATCAGAGGTTTCGGGTTCGATACCCACTTCGAGCAGCCTGTTGTCAGGCAGCAGTGACAACGATTTTCACTTGGAAATATAGATAGTAATAGGTTTCCAAGTGAAAATAGCCCTCACCCGGCATTGCTGCACCAATAAAAATGCTCGCCCTATTACAGAAATTGTAATAATAATAATATCATATAGAGATGTGACAACTGATTGGATTGCCATCTGTCAAACAGACTAGTAATAAGTCAAATCAGCACAACAGCTTATAAAACTACTGGGTTCTGATTGCTGTTCAAAAATAATTTAAAATAAAAAGGGTAAGGCATGACACAACGGTACAATTTGGCTTATAGAGTTAAAGTAAAGATCAAATCAATTATATCAGAACAAATATAATATGTTGTTAAAAACGACTATAGAACTATGTTCAGTAAAATACCTAGCTAATTCATTATTGTGAAAATATGTTTTTTTGCCATTTTTCTAAAATTTGAAAGTACAAAAAATCCACTATATTATTTTTAATGTTGACGAGTTTTTCCAGAATATTAGTTACATTATTAACTTCCCGTAAGGCAAGTTATAGTAATCGCAGAAAAATTGAAAATGAAATTTTTTATATATCTTTGCGTTTCAAAACCTTCTGAACATTTTGGCATACCTTAGAAAAAATTGATGTATGTGTCTGTGTGTGTGTGTGTGTGTGTTTGTATGTGTGGGTGTATGTGTGTGTGCGGATACAATTTTTCGTCGATGATTTCGGGAACACGGATGAAGCGATTTGAATAATTCAAAAAACATTCGATTCGTATTTATAAGGAGACATGCTGATTAGTTTTTGGCAAAAGCAGGTCTAGCAGTTTTGAAGATATGGGGCAAAAATGCCAAAACAGTAACTCAGTTTTTAAGAGAACGGAGCGTCCGATTTGAATAATTTAAAAATATTTTACTTGTATTAACAAGATGAAGAACTGATCAAGTTTTCATGAAGGCTTAGCGGTTTCGGAGATCTAGTAAAAAAGTAAAAAAAAAATGCCATTGGGCGGTCAAAAATGATCATTAGACATATGCACATCAAATTATCAGATATTTTATAGAGATTTTAACAATAAGTATAAATTTTGTTTACATTTCTGTGGGTTCCGTACCAATTTTTATCCGTTAGAAGGCGACGCGACGCTTACGCGTTTCGATATTTCGTCTCTATGCAGTTATATTTCAAAATATTTTTTTTTTTTCAAAAAAAAAATTAATTTTTGTCAAAAATTTATAGTTTCTCAAAAATCTATTTTTTTCAAAGTTATTTTTTTTTCAAAAATAATTTTCAAAAATCTTTCTAAAAAAAAATATTTTTGGTACGGGAAGTACCAGCAATTTGCCTTAAGGCACGATGTCATGCGCCCCACTAATTATCTTCCCGTAGAGTAAGTTATTGTAATCGTTCAAAAATCGAAACTGAAATTTTTTATATTTCTTCACGTTTTCGAGTTTTTGAGAGAACAGAGTATCCGATTTGAATGATCCAAAAAACATTCAATTTGCAATGATGGGAGAAGTGGTGATTAGTTTTTTGTCCAGCCATTTTGAAGATACAGAGCTAAATATAAAAAATGGCAGAAAATTTTTGAGAGAACTAAGCATCCAATTTGAATGATTCAAAAAACTTTCTGCTTGTGTTGGCGAAACAATGTTTTTTTTAAATTACCAAAACATCATTCATTATGGTACCAGCAATTTGCTTTAAGGCACAATGCCATACACTACTAGTTATAATTTAGATCAAATAATATTTTCACTTGGCATCCATTCAAAAATCAGGTGTACACTTTTGTTTCACAATATTTTGTGAAAATCGCAGTTAAAAAAGCTGTTTATTTGCGTTCGCTGTTATGTGACTGATGCAAAAAGTAGATAAAAACAATTCTAGATGATGATTAGATATCCTGCTAAAAGTTCAGCTCTTTCGGTGCAAAACTTTTTGATTATAATTGATTTTGATTTAGAATGTAATTCTTAATTTTGTTACTCACATTAACAATTAAACTGCATCGCGTTCATTAAATAGTATAGCTATTGTTCTGTGAAAGCTCTTCAAAATTAAAAATAAATGATGGATCTTTTTGTTCCCTTACTGTCCGATTTTACTACGTCTATGGGGTGAAAGAAGCAAGTGACAATTTTTCAAAAAAAGCATGAAAAACATATCTCTATAACATAATTTGCATTTGTGTTAGATAGTTGTTTATTTGATAGATAGTTGTTTATTTGCTGGTTTGTAATGTATGATGTAGAATAGATGGTTTGGTTTTCACTGTATAATTGTTAAAAGTCAAATTAGATCTTTGTGCCCCGTCCTACCATGACAGTGTAAAAATCAAATGTCGTTAATAACAGTAATAATAGATTAATAATGATTCTACCAATTAGGAAACTAGCTCTCCTACTATCAAGTACACGTTATGTGATTGAACAATCCGGTTACCTATCCAGTTAACGGCGTCGTGTGTGTACGAACCGTCATTTAGCCTCGTTTAACGATTCTAATTCGCTTTGGTGTGCAGCATCTGGTCCCGATAATCCCAAGACGCCCCCCGAACCCCAAGACGACAAAACTCACGATGCCAACTAACCCTTTCTAATGTGTTGTCCTTGATAAGGATGAGCAAATATAAGATCATCAACGCTGGAGCATCCAAGATGCGGATGTAGGTTTAATTATTTAACTAGTTGTGTATGGAATTATGACGTAAGGCGCACCAGTCTTATGAACAAATTAGTTTACTCAACAATATTAGATGAACAAAGTTATGAAACGCATTGCAGCAAGGCAAATTGCTGGAACTTCCCGTACCAAAAAAATTTTTTTTTTAAATATTAACATTTTTTTAAAAAAAAATACTCTGAAAAAATTAGATTTTTAAAAAACTATAAATTTTTGACAAAAAAAATTATATAAAATATATACACATTTTTTTGAAAAAAAAAGAGTTTTTGAAGAAAAATTTATTTTGCAATATTTTGGAAATCTGAACTTTTTCTCAAAGCAATCGTACTTCTTTAACTGCACAGAGACGAGATATCGAAGCGTGTAAGCGCCGCGTCGCCGTCTAACGGATAAACATTGGTACGGAACCCATAGAAATGTAAACAAAATTTATACTTATGTTAAAATCTTTATAAAATATCTGATAAATTGATGCGCATATGTCTAATGATCATTTTTGACCGCCAAATGGCTTTTTTTTACTTTTTTTTCACTAGATTTCTGAAACCGCTAGACCTGCCTTCATCAAAATTTGATCAGTTCTTCATCTTGTTAATAGAAGTAAAATGTTTTTTAAATTATTCAAATCGGACGCTCCGTTTTCTTAAAAACTGAGTTACCGTTTTTGGCACTTTTTGCTGCATATCTTCGGAACGGCTAGACCTGCGTTTGCCAAAAACTAATCAGCACATCTCCTTATTAATACGAATCGAATGTTTTTTCATATTATTCAAATCGCTTCATCCGTGTTCCCGAAATCGTCGGCAAAAATTTGTATCCGCACACACACATACATCAATTTTTTCTAAGGTATGCCAAAATGTTCAGAAGGTTTTGAAACGTGAAGATGTATAAAAATTTTCTTTTCGATTTTTTTTGCGATTACTATAACTTGCCCTACGGGAAGTTAAAAAACCTTCGGAACTTCATACCGAAAAATTAGTATCTAAAAATAATCCGATATATTTTATCACTGAGTTTGTGTCACTAAAAAGTTTTTCATTGTTTTATCCGTTTTTAGTGAAGAACTTCAATTATTTTACTATTTTACATTGTTAGTTGAAGTTAGTTAGAAACTCAAGACACTTTAGTACATTTTTTAAAAGGCCTTTTCAGGACGACCGATTTTGTAAATGTTTACTCATTGTTGAACAATACCTAATAATTTTGGGGCAATTGTGTCATTATTTTTTATTGTGGTCCTGAAAATGTTTTCTACGGTTGCGGATACAAAGCTTGAAGAAACAAAAACAATCAAAAATTAATTACAATAACTGAAAAATT
>NW_020538040.1:130707796-130725808 GCF_003426905.1 Ctenocephalides felis
TTTTTTAAAAAAAATTTTTTTCATAAAAAAGTAATTTTATCCAATTTATAGTTTCTTATTTTTTCGAAGTAGTAAATTTTTTTCAATTTTTCAATTTTAATCGTTTTTAAAAAAAAATAATAATTTTTGGTACGGGAAGTTCCAGCAATTTGCTTAAGGCACGATGCCTTAATTGCCTTAAGACAGAATTCCACTTACAGCTAGTTAGTTAGATTTTCGTACTTACATCATAATTAGTGCACGAACTCAATTGTCGTAGCTCCTTACATAAACTGTTAGACTAAAGCTTAAAAAATGGCTTCCACAGTCACTTTTGGTTTAAATAATTTTTTTTGTTTAGTTAATATTTTTATATTTTTTTAATTGACATTAATGAGGCATAGAATAAATACTGTCAATTAAGAAAAAATTTATTTTCACATTAAATGTATAGTTTTTTAATTAATTCAAAAAAAGTTGAAAAGGTCAGAAACTGGGCCAGGGTCAATAACTGGGTCTTTTACCTTATATTGAACGCACTTAGAAGTAAAAATGCGATGAGTAAAGAAAATATGTACATTAATTATAATAAATTGTTTTTCAGATTTATTTCCAATCTAATTTCCATATTTCATACATTCAAGCAGGTCGGGTCATTTGACCCGCTATGTACGAAAAGCGGCTGTACGATTAGTGTTGAAGAACATACTAAAATATTACGGTTGTACGACAAGTAGTTTAATCTTAAAAAAATGGTCGAAAATTTGAAAACTTATATGAGCACCGCTGTTATGAGGTGTGTCAAAATTTTACTTATCCACGTTTTTCCAAAAAATTAAATGGATTACAATTGCTAGACAATCGATTGGACCATTTCTATGTAATCAGAAATAGAGTTTTCAGAAAAGATTCTGAATGTTTCCGTAAAAGTCTTTGAATCGATTTTGAATTTTCGAAAAACTGCTTAAGATATCATTCGGCAATCGTGCTTAGCCAACAGCTGGCAAAGATCGGACGTATCGTTTTTTTAATAAGTGTTTAATTTTTTGCGATTGCAACGAAAATTTGTATGGCGATAGAGTTCCTGTTCTTAATAAACATAAAATATTAGAGGCTAATGACAAGTGGTTTAATTATAAAAATCAATTTAAGTACGGATACATTGTTCGCGCTTTTAGAAAATATTTTGTTTTTCGATAATGAGTAATTTCAAATTATTTGCGAAAAATATCTAGCATGGTTCGTAAAATTGTTTAAATTAAAAAATATACAATAGTTACTCACAATAAAGTGCTCTACATCAACTTATATATCACTCATAAATTAATGTATTAATTTCCTATTGATTAAGTCGATTATACATTTTAGGAAGATCATGCAATTTGCCTTAAGGCAAAATGCCACTTACACCTAGTTTAAAATATGAATTAGTAAATAACTATGTGCTACTAAAATTTGCTACGTAAAAACATTTATACAAATATATAAGCATTAGTACGGAACTCTCTACTCTAGTACTTTACTATATTTTTCAATTTCCTTCCCGTTTATCCATGAATCCAAATAATCCGAGTTGCTCCTGACTCGGTCCCTTGTTAATTATGTCGTTGCGGTTTTGGACCAAGAAATTCAAATCTTGTTCGTATTCTGGCAATAAAGTCTTCAATAAATGACATACGGAACTTTAATAACTACTGCCGAGAATTGGCACACGGTACACGAGCACGGAAGTTTAGGGAAATAATATGAGGATACAGGAAAATATGATAGACATGGGGTTGATAAACGCAGGACAAGTTTGTACACAATTCAATAAGTTTATAATAACCAATAAATGCATTACACTATTGTTTTTAGTTAATTTGTCAATGTATATATGTGCAATTACAATAATCAGAATAGTTATACTAGTGATAGGAATAAAAGTTGTTTAGGCTAGGGCATGGGCTCGCCCGTAGGTAAGCGGTTAAGAGCGATGGGACCCGAATCAGAGGTTTCGGGTTCGATACCCACTTCGAGCAGCCTGTTGTCAGGCAGCAGTGACAACGATTTTCACTTGGAAATATAGATAGTAATAGGTTTCCAAGTGAAAATAGCCCTCACCCGGCATTGCTGCACCAATAAAAATGCTCGCCCTATTACAGAAATTGTAATAATAATATATCATATAGAGATGTGACAACTGATTGGATTGCCATCTGTCAAACAGACTAGTAATAAGTCAAATCAGCACAACAGCTTATAAAACTACTGGGTTCTGATTGCTGTTCAAAAATAATTTAAAATAAAAAAGGGTAAGGCATGACACAACGGTACAATTTGGCTTATAGAGTTAAAGTAAAGATCAAATCAATTATATCAGAACAAATATAATATGTTGTTAAAAACGACTATAGAACTATGTTCAGTAAAATACCTAGCTAATTCATTATTGTGAAAATATGTTTTTTTGCCATTTTTCTAAAATTTGAAAGTACAAAAAATCCACTATATTATTTTTAATGTTGACGAGTTTTTCCAGAATATTAGTTACATTATTAACTTCCCGTAAGGCAAGTTATAGTAATCGCAGAAAAATTGAAAATGAAATTTTTTATATATCTTTGCGTTTCAAAACCTTCTGAACATTTTGGCATACCTTAGAAAAAATTGATGTATGTGTCTGTGTGTGTGTGTGTGTGTTTGTATGTGTGGGTGTATGTGTGTGTGCGGATACAAATTTTCGTCGATGATTTCGGGAACACGGATGAAGCGATTTAAATAATTCAAAAAACATTCGATTCGTATTTATAAGGAGACATGCTGATTAGTTTTTGGCAAAAGCAGGTCTAGCAGTTTTGAAGATATGGGGCAAAAATGCCAAAAACAGTAACTCAGTTTTTAAGAGAACGGAGCGTCCGATTTGAATAATTCAAAAAATATTTTACTTGTATTAACAAGATGAAGAACTGATCAAGTTTTCATGAAGGCTTAGCGGTTTCGGAGATCTAGTAAAAAAGTAAAAAAAAAATGCCATTTGGCGGTCAAAAATGATCATTAGACATATGCACATCAAATTATCAGATATTTTATAGAGATTTTAACAATAAGTATAAATTTTGTTTACATTTCTGTGGGTTCCGTACCAATTTTTATCCGTTAGAAGGCGACGCGACGCTTACGCGTTTCGATATTTCGTCTCTATGCAGTTATATTTCAAAATATTTTTTTTTTTCAAAAAAAAATTAATTTTTGTCAAAAATTTATAGTTTCTCAAAAATCTATTTTTTTCAAAGTTATTTTTTTTCAAAAATAATTTTCAAAAATCTTTCTAAAAAAAATAATTTTTGGTACGGGAAGTACCAGCAATTTGCCTTAAGGCACGATGTCATGCGCCCCACTAATTATCTTCCCGTAGGGTAAGTTATTGTAATCGTTCAAAAATCGAAACTGAAATTTTTTATATTTCTTCACGTTTTCGAGTTTTTGAGAGAACAGAGTATCCGATTTGAATGATCCAAAAAACATTCAATTTGCAATGATTGGGAGAAGTGGTGATTAGTTTTTTGTCCAGCCATTTTGAAGATACAGAGCTAAATATAAAAAAATGGCAGAAAATTTTTGAGAGAACTAAGCATCCAATTTGAATGATTCAAAAAACTTTCTGCTTGTGTTGGCGAAACAATGTTTTTTTTAAATTACCAAAACATCATTCATTATGGTACCAGCAATTTGCTTTAAGGCACAATGCCATACACTACTAGTTATAATTTAGATCAAATAATATTTTCACTTGGCATCCATTCAAAAATCAGGTGTACACTTTTGTTTTCACAATATTTTGTGAAAATCGCAGTTAAAAAAGCTGTTTATTTGCGTTCGCTGTTATGTGACTGATGCAAAAAGTAGATAAAAACAATTCTAGATGATGATTAGATATCCTGCTAAAAGTTCAGCTCTTTCGGTGCAAAACTTTTTGATTATAATTGATTTTGATTTAGAATGTAATTCTTAATTTTGTTACTCACATTAACAATTAAACTGCATCGCGTTCATTAAATAGTATAGCTATTGTTCTGTGAAAGCTCTTCAAAATTAAAAATAAAATGATGGATCTTTTTGTTCCCTTACTGTCCGATTTTACTACGTCTATGGGGTGAAAGAAGCAAGTGACAATTTTTCAAAAAGAGCATGAAAAACATATCTCTATAACATAATTTGCATTTGTGTTAGATAGTTGTTTATTTGATAGATAGTTGTTTATTTGCTGGTTTGTAATGTATGATGTAGAATAGATGGTTTGGTTTTCACTGTATAATTGTTAAAAGTCAAATTAGATCTTTGTGCCCCGTCCTACCATGAACAGTGTAAAAATCAAATGTCGTTAATAACAGTAATAATAGATTAATAATGATTCTACCAATTAGGAAACTAGCTCTCCTACTATCAAGTACACGTTATGTGATTGAACAATCCGGTTACCTATCCAGTTAACGGCGTCGTGTGTGTACGAACCGTCATTTAGCCTCGTTTAACGATTCTAATTCGCTTTGGTGTGCAGCATCTGGTCCCGATAATCCCACAAGACGCCCCCCGAACCCCAAGACGACAAAACTCACGATGCCAACTAACCCTTTCTAATGTGTTGTCCTTGATAAGGATGAGCAAATATAAGATCATCAACGCTGGAGCATCCAAGATGCGGATGTAGGTTTAATTATTTAACTAGTTGTGTATGGAATTATGACGTAAGGCGCACAGTCTTATGAACAAATTAGTTTACTCAACAATATTAGATGAACAAAGTTATGAAACGCATTGCAGCAAGGCAAATTGCTGGAACTTCCCGTACCAAAAAATTTTTTTTTTTAAATATTAACATTTTTTTAAAAAAAAATACTCTGAAAAAATTAGATTTTTAAAAAACTATAAATTTTTGACAAAAAAAATTATATAAAATATATACAATTTTTTTGAAAAAAAAAGAGTTTTTGAAGAAAAATTTATTTTGCAATATTTCGGAAATTCTGAACTTTTTCTCAAAGCAATCGTACTTCTTTAACTGCACAGAGACGAGATATCGAAGCGTGTAAGCGCCGCGTCGCCGTCTAACGGATAAACATTGGTACGGAACCCATAGAAATGTAAACAAAATTTATACTTATTGTTAAAATCTTTATAAAATATCTGATAAATTGATGCGCATATGTCTAATGATCATTTTTGACCGCCAAGTGGCTTTTTTTTACTTTTTTTTCACTAGATTTCTGAAACCGCTAGACCTGCCTTCATCAAAATTTGATCAGTTTTTCATCTTGTTAATAGAAGTAAAATGTTTTTTAAATTATTCAAATCGGACGCTCCGTTTTCTTAAAAACTGAGTTACCGTTTTTGGCACTTTTTGCTGCATATCTTCGGAACGGCTAGACCTGCGTTTGCCAAAAACTAATCAGCACATCTCCTTATTAATACGAATCGAATGTTTTTCATATTATTCAAATCGCTTCATCCGTGTTCCCGAAATCGTCGGCAAAAATTTGTATCCGCACACACACATACATCAATTTTTTCTAAGGTATGCCAAAATGTTCAGAAGGTTTTGAAACGTGAAGATGTATAAAAATTTTCATTTTCGATTTTTTTGCGATTACTATAACTTGCCCTACGGGAAGTTAAAAATACCTTCGGAACTTCATACCGAAAAATTAGTATCTAAAAATAATCCGATATATTTTATCACTGAGTTTGTGTCACTAAAAAGTATTTTTATTGTTTTATCCGTTTTTTAGTGAAGAACTTCAATTATTTTACTATTTTACATTATTAGTTAGAAGTTAGTTAGAAACTCAAGACACTTTAGTACATTTTTTAAAAGGCCTTTTCAGGACGACCGATTTTGTAAATGTTTACTCATTGTTGAACAATACCTAATAATTTTGGGGCAATTGTGTCATTATTTTTTATTGTGGTCCTGAAAATGTTTTCTACGGTTGCGGATACAAAGCTTGAAGAAACAAAAACAATAAAAATTAATTACAATAACTGAAAAATTGTCAGTTTGGCCAAAGCTTTAGGTGGCACTTTAAAGCTCATAATTTTCAAGTATAAAAACAAAGCTATGTTTTAATTTTTAAAATAAAACTTTAGCCCCATTTTGACTCTTAATTAATGGATAAAACTACAAAACGTAATATAAATATCTACAATCTATAAAATGATAAAAAAACTATGGTGTGATAAACGAATGCTAAAAAATTAAAGATGTACTTACTATTAAACAAATAACAACCATAATCAATGCATAGTATACAAAATAATTAATAATAAATTAATAATCAATTTAAAAGTATGATTTAATATAAAAAACTTACTGCACAAATTATTAAAAAAATATTTATAATAATAACAAAATAATTAACATAAATTAATATAAAAATATAATGAAGCAGTACAGTGAGCTCCATCTCGATTCAGGGAAGAATAGTGTAATATATTTTTTATAGCCATTTAACACCGCAGTGCTCGAAAAGGGCTATTTTCTATTGGAAACATATTTTTTTATCCATATTTTCAAGTGAAAATGGACATCGCTGCTGCGCGATATCAGGTTGTCCAAAGTGGGGGTTTGAATTCGCGTCCACACGAAGCAGCGCTGTTAACCGTTTTTGAACAGTAAATCCAATTAAAAGATAATATGTTTTTTTGAAGGTATGTTTTATCATCACACTTTCTGACAACAATAAAAAACATTGATGTGACAATGAACAATATGGTAAAATAATTTAACGAATGATTTATAAAACTCTACTAACAAAGTGTAATATTTTTATTTAAAAAAAAAAAAAAAATATTTAAATTATGTTAGAATTGTAGTGTTCATTTTGTATGGAAAAACCAAAGAATATATTATAAAACTCTACTAACAAAGTGCAATATTTTTATTTAGATAATGTCAGAAATGAAAACTTATATATCTACGAGTGAATAATCAAATTAAATATTTGTTTCTTTTCAAAAATGTATTCTAATGTATCTAACAGTTGTTCTGCTACTCGAAATTGAGACAAACACAGAAAAAAAAACAAAAACGCGAGAAACAATCAGAGTTATAAATTATAGAACAAATACGATTTGGTCTTACATTTTCTAGTGTGAACAAGACTTTTAAATATTTCATGGGAGCTCTGGACAAAAGGTTAAAGCCCTATACACAAATGAGTCAAAGTTGTAGAATTTGAGACTCCTTCTAATGGTCACTATTAGCTTTTGCCGACCTAAGCTGTTTGGGACTATTCAAATATAAATTTAATACAACCGAAATTGTCCACCGTCGACTACCACTCCTTGTCTTGTTAGATAGAAAGCTAGTGGAAAAATTGAAAATACATAACTAGATATAATGAAAAAGTAAATAATAAGATTAAGTAAAAATTTATCAATACTGTTTTATATCAGGTAGTTCGAGGTAGAACCAAGAACTTGAGCTAAGAATAAGCTCAAAGTTGATTTGCAAGTTATAAATCACATTCGAATTGAAAAAGAGATCTATTTGAGGCATACCACTGTTACTTCGAAATTGATTATTGTCCAACGTAATAATACATCAATTACTTTTGTTAGTTTACTATTGATATACAGATGTTTTCCTATTTTCATTCCAATAATTATCGAGGCATACTTTTCTTTGTGATCATACTTTTCTTTTTTAACAGCGATCAGAACTACGTGTTCTTTGAGCTATGTTTGCTAACTTATATTCTTAATCTGTTTTTTCTTCGAGAGGGCAACCCAGTGGTTAACCACACTTTTTTATATTACTGTGTACTGTGCATTTCAGATATATGTATCCATATGGGTCATTCTTTTACAAATAGCAGGGATTTTGGGTAAAATAAAATGTGACATTTTATTTTAGAATTGTCTGAAATTTTTTTTACAGATATTATACTTAAAATACATTCGACATGTATTTCAAGAGTTTTCTGAAAAAATTTCTTTTACGTAAATATTTATATTGAAATATGGATTTTTTGCTCAATTTCTATGAACATCCTCTCCGGTGAATTAATTATCTCTAGTTGTGATGATGATAGGATCAGTAATATTATTTTTGTATTACACTCATATTGAATTAAACTTTGTAATTTTTTTTGTTTTTGCAATTTTCTTGACAATAACAACTCTTAAATATTTACAAAGGTTTACTTACCCTTCCCCCAAATTGAATCGATTAAAAAAACTTTTTTTTTCTTTTATACATAATTGTTTTATAACTGTATCTAATAGTATTGATATGTATTAGATACATATCGTGCAGCAATGCCCGCTAAATGCGATTTTCATTTGATATACTATTATAATATATTAAGAACTATAAATTCAAGTGGGAATTTGAAAATCATTCTGTCTGTTATCGAGTATTACCAAATTGGGATAGAACCTAGCCCTAGGTTTGTGCTAACCCACGTCCGTACCGGTTGTGCCACGGCTGGCTCAACGTAATCGATATCGATATCAACATAATCGATATTACGAATATTTGGTAGTTTTTAAAAGGTTTGGAAGGTTTGTCACAAATATTTTAGGAAAAGTTTTACTAACTTTCCGTCTATGAGTCAACTAACATGAAATCTATCAGGAGCGCCCGGTCCATGAAGTAAGGGTAATGGACGTGTATTATACAAACGATATTTTGGAACAGCAGGAGGAGGTAATTGCTGTTTGTTATTGATGTTGTTTATGGTTGATCGATGTCCGTCATATTACTTAAAGTGCACAATAAATTATGGCAAATAAATTAATTTTACAATTTTTTTTATTAACTTTTTGTAGGGTAAGTTATAGTAATCGCAAAAAATCGAAAATGAAATTTTTATATATTAATTTACGTTTTTAAGGTGATAACCTGCTGGCATACTTTAGAAAAAATTGATGTATGTGTGTGTGTGCGGATACAAATTTTCGTTGTCGATTTCGGGAACACAGATGAACCGATTTGAATGATTCTAAAACATTCGATTCCTATGGAGGCACTGATTAGTGCTTGGTGGCCAAGACAGGTCTAGTCATTTTGAAGATACAGGGCAAAAAGTGCTAAAAATGGTAACTCAGTTTGCAGGAGAACGGAGCGTTTGATTTTAATATTTTTTTTTATATATATATGAGCTGTTGGGCTGAAACTTCTCCTTTCTTCGTATTTTTTAGATGGTAACCCAATGGTTAATCCATCCATATTTGATGATTTTTGTTATTAGAATTAATCTAATAGGGCTGACTTTTTATTGGTGCAGCAATGCCGGGCAAGGGCTATTTTTACTTGGAAACATATTGCTATCTATATTTCCAAGTGAAAATCGTTGTCACTGCTGCCTGACAACAGGCTGCTCGAAGTGAGTATCGAACCCGGGACCTCTGATTCAGGTCCCGTCGCTCATAACCGCTTACCTACGGGCGAGCCCGATTTTAATAATTTTAAAAACATTTTACTTGTATTGACAAGGTGAGGAACTTATTAATTTTTGGGAAGGCAGGTCCAGCTGTTATAGACTCTCAATAAAAATAAGTTAAACTAGTGGTGTATGGCATCGTGCCTTAAGGCAAATTGCTGGAACTCCCAGTACCGTAACGAAATGTTTTCAAATAGATTGTTATAAATTTTGTTAAATTGTTTAATATTTATAAGAATTATATAAACTGAATCGCAAAGTTGAAATTATTTGTTTAAAGTATATTAAAACTTTAGTCAAAATTAAAGTTAGAATCTGAATTGTTTTCGAAAAACAAACAAAAATTTTCTAAAAAAAAATTTTTTTTTGAAAAAAAAAAATTAAAACAAAAATTTTTTTCCCAAGAGCAATTACTTTGTTAAAACAAGCAAAAAGTTCTTTGAATTATTCAAATCGGATGATTAGTTCTCTCAAAAACTGCCATTTTTTTGCACATTTAGCCTTGTATCTTCGAAATGGCTGGACCTGCTTTTGCCAAAAACTAATCACCTGTTCTCCCATATCTGATCAAATATCTGATAATTTGATGTACAATGTCCAATGAACATTTTTGACCGCCAAATGACATTTTTTTAACTTCCAGTAGGGTAGTTATAGTAATAAATCGAAAATGAAAATTTTTGCATATCTTCACGTTTTGAAGGTTTCTGAACATTTTGGCATACCTTAGAAAAAATAAATTTATGTTGTTTGTGTGTATGTGCGAATACAAATTTTTGTCGACGATTTCGGGAACACGGATCAACCGATTTAAATAATTCAAAAAACAACCGATTTGATCGATTAACAAGCTTATCAATACTCCTAGGAGACGTACTGATTAGTTTTTGGCAAAGGTAGGTCTAGCCGTTTCGAGGATATGTGCCAAAAATAGTAATACAATTTTTGAGAGAACGGAGCGTCCAATCTGATTAAATCAAATAACATTTTATTTGTACTGACGCTTCGACACTTCTTCTATAAAACAGCCACTATTGCTTTGTAAAGAAGTTCAAATTTTCAGAAAAAATCAGGGCGCGATGCCATGCACCACTAGTTTATTATAGTATTATTATAGATTATAAGGTCGATTATTTATTTAAGTCGTAACGTTCATGCAACTTGCCTTAAGACAAAATACCACTTACGCCTAGTTTACGGTCCATGAGCCCCATCTCATTCCAGTGCCCTTCGCATGCCAATCCATGATTATATTTTCGTACCGAAAGAGCAATTTGTGTAAATAGTCAGTAATTTGCTTATTCGTTCATAAGCTTGCGATTGGTTTCGTTCAATAATTATCGTCCGGCTCCATCAACTGATATCTTGTTTGTCCAATCTGATGTTGTTGAATTTATGATATTATTGAGAAACAAAAGTGACTAGGCAGAAGTCGAATGAGTGGCTAAGATCTATGAAAACTATGCACTAGTGGGGTTACACGAATGTCGATTTGAGAACTGTTTCACATTTTTATTTTGGTATTCATGGAGATGCTTTGAAATTGAAAGAAGTGATGGATAGAAGTACATAATCCATTATTTTATTTAAAACTTTCATTTAGTCTATAGAATTTTTATCATTTGAATGGCGAAGAGAAATTAAGAATTTTGAAGACATATTAAATCATCACAGTTTCCGAACAATAAACGAGTATGTTTATTTTTCAAGTATTTATCTGAAGACGTGCATTTTTCTTGCAGCACAGGAAATGATATCGTTTTCAAATGTCTATTTATTGACTCCAATTTGTGAAATAAATATTTTATAGATAACAATTATATAGATAGATAGCTAATATTGAATATGTTGTTATTTTCCTGAGCTAAAAGCTTGCTTTTGGTGAAAATTAGGATTTTCTGGACTAACCGACTGCTAGCTGAAACAATACCTTACATATGCCGCCCGTTTCAATTTTCAAAATTGCGTTTATCTTTTATAGTTAAACCACTTTTCATAGGTGTACAATATTATATGAAATAGTATTTCAGATGATGATAGTCTTATAACAATATAATAATACAAGCGTTCTTTAATTGTTTTTGCAATTATTATAAAAAATATCAAGATAAATTTGAAAATAATCATACATTATGAATTTCCTTTTTACTCAATTTTTGTGTCTAAATAAATAAATCGTTCAGAAAAGCACAATCATCACAAGCAATGAATAAGCGACGTGTAGGTGTATAGTAGGGATGATTATAAAATAAATTTATATTTTTTCCGTAGGGAAGTTATAGTAGTCGCAAAAAGTCGAAACTAAATTGTTTGAAGATATAATCTTTACGTTTCAGAACCTGCTGAACATTTTGGCATAACTTAGATAAAATGGATGTATGGGTGTGTGTGTGCTATTAGGTAGTTAATTTTTCAAACGATACTTGTTAGCAAATGGTTTTGTAGGATTTACTTGAGTAGTCTTACTAAATTTCAAAGCTTACAAAATTCAACAGCATATGAAATTTAAGGCCAATTATAGTAATTCGGCATTTTCATGAATAATGTTTAGTGTTGTTGTTTTTGAATTTTGGAGACATGGGACACATCAACCGATTAAGAGATTAGAATAATTTAAAAAACATTCGATTCAAATTGATGGGGAGACGTGCTGATTAGTTTTTGGAGACAGGTCAAGCCGTTCTGAAGATACGGGACAAAAAGTACCAAAAATGGCAATTCAGTTTTTGAGATAACGAATTGTCTGATTTGACTCAAAAAACTTTTAATTTGTTTTCACGAAATGAAGAACTGACTAAATTTTTGGGAAGGCAAAAATCAATAATTGTTTTGAATAATTTCAAATAGATTATTTATTATAAATCCATACTGTAAACTTATAAGTATTTTTAAATTAGGCGACGAGCGTATTCTACAGACAACTTTGTGGATTTTTATAAGAAATTTGTTCATATTTTTTTTAATTTGATTTCTTTTGATAATTTAAAAGAGTTTTATTAACATTTTTGGCTCTTTTTGTCCCGTATCTTCAAAATGGCTAGACCTGCTTATGCCTAAAAACTAATCAGCACGTCACCTTATCAAAAATTATCCTAATCGGTTATTTCATACTGACAAAAATGTCTAGGAAGTTTGTTTGAACCATATACTTGATTTTTAAAATTGAAAAACTTGGTACGGAACCCAAAAAAATTACACACAATGTGTACACATAATTAAATTCTCTATAAAATATCTGATGATTTGATATGCATATGTCCAATGAACATTTTTGACCGCCAAATGGCATTTTTAAACTCATTTTTAATGAGAGTCTATAACCGCTGGACCTGCATTTCCAAAAATTTAATCAGTTCTTCATCAAGTAAAATGTTTTTTGAATTATTAAAGATGGACCTTCCGTTCTCTTAAAAACTGAGTTACCGTTTTTGGCACTTTTTGTCTCGTATCTTCGGAACGGCTAGGCCTGCCTTCTTCAAAAACATACACACAAACACATACACATACATCCATTTTTTCTAAGATATGCCAAAATGTTCCGAAACTTCTGAAACATAAGATATATAAACATTTTCATTTTCGTTTTTTACGATTACTATAACTTACCCTACGGGAAGTTAATACTGACGTGATATTGTAGAAATATGACTTTATATTGATGTTATCTTCAACTATTCATTAAAATTCCGTTTATCGAAAATATTCTTTTTTGCGAATAAGCACCCCTAGCATGTGCGCTGCCGTAACAGCCGGGCAATGGGTCCATTTGTTTTTATATACTTTTATTTATTTGTGTAGTTCGCCCCCGAGTCCTTAGAGTAGATTTTCCTCCGAAACGTTCGATTTCCCATATAAAACATAGCCGACGGCTTTTGTCCGACGCGTTTATGGTTAGTGGCCATTTAGAAATGATATAATCTTATTTGTTTGCTCTGTCCGCGTTTCGCAATTTCGCATTTTTTGCTTTTTTGGCATTTTGGCATTTTCGCAAATATCTGTCGATCTGTTGTTATTGGACATCGGGGAGGATTGTTTACAATAATACGCACAAGTTTTGCTTGCGAGACTCATTGGATGATGTACTTTGATTTTCTTATCTCCAACAGAGATTCTGAATTGCATCGGAACTTACACACAATGAACACATTTATACCCTTTTTTGATATAGCGTCGATAGCTGAATGAATGGTATTACTGATATTAGGGAGTTTATTTTTTTAACTCCACTTGTTTACCTTTACTTTATTTATAATAGTCATTGATCAAAATGGTTAAAAAATTATCTGCGATGAGCAATTCTACTAAGGTATATGAAATATTACAAATTCCAAAGATAATTGAACCGCATTTGGAACGAATGGCCAATTATCGTCTTGAAAATTTTACATTTTAGAAAAAAATGTTAAGTTTTTTTATTCTCAAATTTTAATAACAATCAGAACCTTACGTCCTATGAGCTGTTAGGCTGAAACTTCTCCTTACTTCGTATCTTTAGATGGTAACCCAATGGTTAATCCATCCATATTTGATGATTTTATTATCAGAATTTATCTAATAGTATCTAATAGACCTTTTATTGGTGCAGCAATGTCAGACAAGTACTTTGTCACTTGCAAACATATTGCTATCTATATTTCCAAGTGAAAACTGTTGTCACTACTGCTTGACAAGGCTGCTTGAAGTGGGTATCGAACCCAGGACCTCTGAATCAAGTCTTGTCGCTCTTAACCGCTTGTCCAAAAATGTTAAGTGTAGTTGTTTTAAAGTTGTTTTCTGAGACAAGGAATACATCGGTGATACTACTTACGACATTAATATCTATAAATTTCATTTTTTATCCGAAAATAGTTTTCAAGTTGCAGCCAAAAATTTAGACAATAAACTTCATATTTATGTACCAATATAATTATATTCCATATATTGAATGAAATAAGTGTATTTCAGATTTTATATTTAATTTTTTTAATTGATTATGTATTTATATAATATTGATATAAATATAATAATAACCGATGATGATTTTTTGCTTGATGGCAGGGCCATGTTGTTAACTCCATGTTTTTTCGTTTTATCTCTTGTATCCTGTTTAATGTAATGTATTATATTATATTATATTTGAACATTTATAAATATTTTATTTGAATTGACAAAATAAAAAACTCATCAAATTTTTAAGAGGGCAGGTCCAGCGGTTTTGGAGATCCAGTCAAAAAATGCTATTTGGCGGTCAAAAATGATCATTAGACATCAGTTATTATATAAAGATTTTATTGAATTCAAATTTATAAGGAACCAAGATTTATAATGTTTAACCGTTAATACTGCACCGCGGCGCTTACGCGCTTCGATATGTAAATTACTTCTAAATCAGCTGCACACAGCAATTACTTTGAAAAATAATATAAATTTTCAAAAAAAAAAAAACAATTCATCAAAAAGAAATTTTTTTCAAAATTCTCAAAAATCCAATTATTTCAGTTTTCAAATTTTTTTTAAATTTTAAATACACTACCAGAAATTCGAGCAATTTGCCTTAAGGCACTATGCCATGCATCACTAGTCATTTTGTTTTTTTTTTGTAATTACTATAACTTACCCTATGGGAAGTTGGAAATCGTCACAATTCGAAAAATTGATAAATTCACTTATTATTTATTAGTTCGACACGTAGGGGTTAGTTCAAGCAACTTGTCATAAGCAAGTTTTTTTTTAATTGTCAAGATTCAAATAAATAAATAGAAAGCAGATAAATAAAATAACTAGATGTAAGTGGAATTTGTTTTAAAGCAAACATTTTAATAACCAATTTTCATATTTCTTATGGCAATCTTCGGTGTAACAAGTCAATATATTATTGAGATATTTATTTTTAATAGTAACTGCTACTTTACATATCAAAAGTATGTACGTATATGCCGATAGTAGATTATTTCTTTCACGTGGTCATGCAATTTTCTGAGCTCTGCTATTCGAAAATTTTGAGTTAGGCCAAAGGTAAATTAAAGACAATATAAAATAAATTGCTTACATGTAATCTTGCAGTGAAGCGGATGGAGGCTAGTAGCCCTTTAATGATCTAATGTTCTGGCTCAGGAGTCTCGTAAATGACATTCAACCTTCTGCGCGGAAACTTCTAAATAAAAAGTGGAAAACATAAGATTATTATAACTTACCGAAGAAGAAGTTTATTTGGTAGCCGGATTTTAACGAAAAAATCCGACTTGCTAATTTTTATGTTTTCTCGGCGTTTCAAGTCATTTTTAATTATTTGAAATCTAATTTGGAATGAGTATTTTTGTGTGTATGTGCACCGATTTCTGACTTTTGTTCACGTTTACTCAACCCGATTTCAAACATTTAACACTAAACTTACCGACAATTCGTGTATATCTATACCTACCGCGTGCGGTCAAATGGACCTAAAATTAAAAACTTATTTATTTTATTATTTATTTAGATAATGATTGATTTATTGTTTAATATATATATATATATATATATATATATATATGTATATATATTATATATATATATATATATATATATATATATAAAAGAAATTTGCACAAAGTTTCATCTAAATTTATTTTTATATGATTTCTAGAACAAATTATAAGAAAAAACGAAGAATATTAAATATTCATACAGAATGCTATATGCATAAATAATATACTTTATTCGGCTTTCCCACATTGTTTACCAATTATTTTAGTCTGAAATGTCGAAACAAATATGTTTGTAACATTCACAAAGCAAATTTTAACAAGTTGTTCATACATACAAACCGAACTTATGGACTGTGTTGGTGAAATTTTCTTGAGATTTTGAATATGCATCATTGAGTTAAAATATTATATATAATAACTAAAATAAAAATTTGTACCTAAAAATGCTTTTACTCGTCATATCTTTATGCACAATTTACGCATTTCTCCAGCTAGAATCAAAATGTTGAAATATACCTATATTTGCCAACTACAAATTTTCTACTTTATGATACATTGCTTAGCCATCTAGTCTACCACATTTTCACCAAACAATGTACTAATGAAAATTTTAATAGTTTTCGGAACACTTGTGCTGCCTTCTATTTCTATTGGATAATGTTTGAAACTTGGAACAACCATTTTTCGGTTTACTTTTATACACTGTGAGAGTAATAAAATTCGATTTATACAATTTTTTTAAAAATTGAAAGTTGTTTAATTCAATTCAATTTCAGAATTGAACAATTGCCCCTCTTGCCATTTCCTAAATACGGAAACTCACTTATTATATATTCACTATTGACTTCACAATCCGCTCAGAACTTTATTCTAAATTTGTCTGGTTCATTTGGTATATTTTGTATAAATATACCTACCAACATATAAATATTATGTTGGTAGGTTTAGTGTTAAAAGCCATTTGGGGTAACTTGGTAGGGACTTGAGTTTACTAATTTTGCTTGTGTCCAATATATATTTTTTTAAAATAGCAGATTAGTTAAAAAACTTCCAGTCTGCTGATTTGCAAATTCAAAAACGTCTCGAATATTATCAATTAGAATCGTAATTAGCTTTTTGCAAAATATCGGTCGTGTCATTTCTTTTTTAATGTTTGCTAAAAAAATTTTTTTTACGATTTTAATGAATTCTTGGATGGCGATACCAACATAGAATCAAACTACAGAATAAATATAGAAGATTAAAAAAATAATAAATAAAGCATTAAAATTAAACATACAATCTTCATACTTTACACCTACCAAAGAAGTTTAATATAAATGAAATAATAAATAATCACTAAATGAATTAAACATGGGTAATAAATAGATAGAATTAGACATTGTTTGCAGATTAGCTCAAATTCTTAGCTAAAAATTTTAATATGAACTGAAAATAACAAATACTATTTATGATGCAATAAAAATTTGTCTTTTTAAATGAATCAATGTTTTTAATCAGAATTACTGACTAAGAACTTTGTTATTCATAAAATATTTATATATTATATTTTTGGATCTATATTATGTTTTTTTAGCTAAATAAAATTTTGTTCATGTTTCTTCATAACTATTTAAAAATATTAGCACTTATTCCAAGCGGTAAAAAGCATATTTTCCATAATTTTTTCGTAAAATTGGAAATAAAAGTTATTAACTATTTTAATAAGCCGTTTTGTAATTTTGAATACGGCGATATTCTTAATCATAACGTATTGTTTCATATAAGCATACAAGTTGTACATAAAATTTACAGGTATTTGATAGGTAGTTGTAATGTTATTATCTAGTAAGAGCCAAAATTCAATTAGGCCTATACTTTTTGAAATTTCTGGCCAATTCGGGACATAAGATCTAAATCCTTGGACAAACAATGCTTGTAGAAACACCCGGGACACAGGGTGGTAATCCGGAACACACGGTGTAAATCCGGGACTGTTCCGGCCAAACCGGGAGTATGGTCACCTTAATTTTAAGATCTTTTGAACTATTTTGTGGGCTCAATTCCTTATAAGGAAAAAGCGCAGCCGATCTTCACAAAAAACCTAATCGGTACGATTCCCACACAAATAGTTTCAAAACGGATTTTAAACTGTAAAATCGATTCAGGATTATGGGCTAAAA
>NW_020538040.1:130726808-130769874 GCF_003426905.1 Ctenocephalides felis
TATATCAGAAATTTTAAAATAATGTGCATTGTTATAAATTTTTGAGTATTATTATAACAAATATTGGAGAAATTAATAGAAAAAAATTGACAACTTTAATACATAACGCACTCAAATTTGATATAATGTAGCACGCATATATTTATCGTATTCACACCAGCCATCTTCTGAACTGATGACTGTTGAATTCAACTTTATATTTAAAATAACCTGAGAGCCCTATTACCGCAACAGCATGAAATATTTCCGATAAATATGAACTATGTAGAGAGAAATTTATACGACGTAAATTTCGCACATTTTACATTCATTTTTTAATAAATAAAATAAATACAAATTTTGTATTCATATACTAGTGTAATGGAGAAAATAATACCTTAATTTTTGCTTTTTACAAATTTAGAAATATATGCGTAAATGTATAATGCGTAAATCTATAATCCAGTTTTTTACTTTAATTCTGTAAATATGCTTAGATAAACAACGCAGCATATCAATGTTGCATGAACCTATATTTGGTATTGAATAGAATATTTTGAAAAGCAATTATTTTGAAAAGCAATTATAATTATATATATTAGATATAAATACATATATATATATATTATAATTTTAATTTAAAGTATATACATCACGAGAAAAGTATTTGAATTGTTTGTTTTAATACGTTTTATCGTATTATATATTTTTTATTTCGAAACCACTTGCTTGTGGCAGGTATTTTTTGCTAGGAGCAATAAACAAAAATGATCGAGAATGTTTGTAAATTGCTTACGCCGTACTATAGCTCATGGGAATATGAATGCCCGACAGCGCGCGCTACGTGCACAAAAACATAAACAGCACAACAAGCCCATCGCGCGCTCTTCGGCCGGCCTCCCTCTAACAGTGCTACGCTGGCTACGATGGCTACGGCGTTAAGCCTCGAGGATTTTCGCGATTTAACATCTGCGATTCGAGTCGAAGAACCGACTCTCTCTCCTTTCCTGTCCGAGTCTCGACGTTTAATTAATTCTCAAGAGCGGCTTAACGTCTGGGCGCGGCAGCAGTAGACGGGTCTGACATTAGTCAGCACGGTAGGGTTAGGTCGCCTGCATGTACGTAGACACTCCGGCAAATGCAATGCAAAAAATGCAGCTATGTACATGTATGGCAGCCGCCGGAGGACCCAAGGACCGAAGGACTGGAGGACCGGAGGATCGGAGGATCGGAGGAATGTCGTATGCAGCAGGAGCTATATCGATCGAGAGCCAGCGGCCGAGAAAGACGTCTAGAGCGATTTCATTGGTAATGATGTCGCGTGCATCGCAAATTCCGTTGCTTTGTATTGTGTGTCGCAAATGGAGGACGACAGGCTCCGTTCGTTATTGGTCGATGCGATGCAACTCGATGCAGCAGCTCAAGACAGGTGCACATACACACACTATACAAATACACACGAAAACGTAGATAATAAGCGCGCGCGCGCTCGGGAGGAGCCCGTAGCTCGCGGCGCCGCCCAGCGCTACGATCCCGCCAATCTTCTCGATCGGCCCGCTGATGATAATAGTTGGAACTCGACACTATCGTCGTCTTCTTATCGGCCGCACGAAATCGGATAATCACATGCACTAACCTGCATCGGTCTCCAGCGCGGCTCCAACATTTCGGAAAACTCAGCCGCCAAGTCGGCGCAGCGCACGATGCACTCGTTGGGACGATACAACTTTCTGTAGTCGCGGTCGGCCGTCTTTCGCACTGCACGACACACGACACGACGGACACTGAAACGCGCGGTTTTGACACGCGTCGCGCGAGACGCGTTACGATCAGCTCGAGTGACGTGTTGTCCGCGTCGCGCGCGTTCGGAGACTGCGTCGGCGGCGGAGGCGACGTGTGCGGACGACGACCGAACGGGGATGATAGGGCGAACGTGAGAAAACGTTCGAGGCGATCTTGCGCAATGCAAGCGGCCCTAGCGTGCATGCAACGCCGAGTGGGAGTAGCAAACAAAAACACGTGCGCCCGACGACAATGCTCCTCTGGCATCCTCTGCCATCCTCTGGAATCCTCTACACTGCCGACGTCGCGAGAGGTGGCTCTCCGAGGGCGCACACATGCATCGGGCTAGACTTGCATCTCCACCGCGACGGAGGTGGTGGCGGTGATCGATAACGTGCGCTGGTTGTGGTCATGTTCATGCACTTCTGTGCACGCTCTCTTACGATTACTCCCACTCTTCGCCCGGAACCCGGAACCCGGATCCACGATACGCCACGCCGATGCACTTACGGCGACCGAATAATGCCTCCTCGCTATTATTTTTCAAATAATAATGCATGTCTGCTTCCGCGACGAAGATTCTTTTTATTATATTTATCAAACGCTCGCGCTTTCGCGGCGATCATGTTAATTTCACATAGTTCCGAATACGAATGTGTAATATAGTTTTATGTTAAACTATAAAATTATTCTCGTTTCAAAAATCATCACTCTTGAAATATAATTGAAATAGACTAAATTAAACATCATACTTCAAATAAAAATTTTATGTTTCAAGCATTGCGGCAATAATGACATGCATGTAAATAATATCATATGTAAAAAGATTTACTAAAATGTGAACATTCAAAACGTGTCTAGTCGACTGTGGTGCAAATTCCCATCAGACAATCTAAAATCTGTCCCAAATTTTATCCCCCGCATATATTACTACAAAACCTGTTGAGCTCTCTTGTTTTCACCCATAAGAAAAATACCCACCAAAGTAAGGTACGGCGTTCAAAATCTAACCATATTTACATCGTCGATATTGTAAAAATATTCTGAGCACAAAGTTAAATTAACAATCTAAGGGTAATTTATAAAATATACTTAAATAACGTCCATAATGTTGTAATTTGAGTATAACTCCTAGCCCTATTATTTTCATCGTGCTTTGTAAAATTCGACATTGTTTCAGATTTATAATATTGCTAACGACTCTTTACATAACTCTTGTTACTGCTTAAAAAATTAGTTTCATTGTCAGTATTGTAAATACGAAAATTAATACTAAAAGCTAGTATACTAAATACTAATACTAAATTAGCATTAGTTACAATAAATTTTTCTTAAAATTTTAACAGTATTTTCAAGTTTAAATTGCATTTTTATCATACAATAATAATGTATACATCTTCAATTTTATTCAACATTGTAACAATATTAATTGGTCCTTTTTATCCCACCTTTATATAAGCTTTTTTTTACCTCACCTATATATATATAAGAAACTTTTGTATCTTACCTAAAAAAATAATCTTATAAAACGATTAAATAAATTGAAAAAAACTTTTGTTGTTGATTTTCAAACATGGTCATGGCGGGTTATACATATTTTTTCCATCTACTTTCAAATATATAGTTAAAAAATGTTAAACTGTGCTTGTTTTTTAAGATATCGGAAGTAGACCTTTAAGATTGAAATTTTAATTGATAAATATTTTAAAATTATATAAATCGTGTGTAAAAGGTGTTGATAACATATTTATTAATTATTATATAATTTAATTACATTTGTTATTTTTAGTCTGTTCAAATGACAAACATATCAGAGTTTTGCATGTATATCAATTGGTATGGTTTTTCATAAAACGTTTTTTCGTCAAAGAATTAGTATAGTTCATTATGCATAAAGACGTTGGATTTTAACAGCAATCAGAGGCAGTTTTGTAAGCTGTGAGACTAATTTGATAACCTCGTATACTCGATTAATACCTCGGTTTTACAGATGGCAACCCAAATAGTTGTTTCATCTGCGTGTGATAAATTTTATTAATATAAATTCTGTAATAGAACGAACATTTTATTGATGCAACAATGTCGGATGCAGGCTTTTTTTCACTTGGTAAGATATTGCTAAGTAAAAACCGATGTCACTACAGCTCCCTAGTCACTTACCGACAAATGAGCGTCCAGTCGCCCTAGCCACTTACCGACAAATGAGCCCAAGGATTAAATTTATAGAGAATAAAATCTTTTAATGTCCAAGATTTACGAATTACACCGCTATCTTGTTCGGATGTGAAAAAACGTATAAGAGTATTGGAATCATTTCGATTGTTTTATTCAAACCCTTGGTGCATGAGATTGTATACAATGTGCTGAAGGCCGAGGGTTTGGATTTACAGTTCAAAAATCTTTTAAAAATCCTAAATTTTTCATAATAATTTCATTACGTTCGTTATATATTATGTGCAAGGAATGCGAAGCTCGCGCTCGAATGGAACCGAAGTGTCGGCGCGGCATTGTTCGCCTTTTGTTGGCTATTAGCATTTTTTTATCCCGTCCGCTTCGCTGAATATTCCCTTTTGTTCCATGAATATTTTTCAAGACATTGCATGATCTTAGAAAAACCCTGGCGGGATGATATTTTACTCGATGATAATAGAAATAGAAAAGTGCATTCTTTAATCGTAAAGCTGTTGTGGGTGGAAGTTGCTCCTTGGATTACCACAAAGAAAGAGGACGTTTACTTAATCATTAGAAAATTATTATCTAGATTAGCCATAGACTTTCCTACTAAATTTTTAATTTTTAATTACGGTCGACGATAAATTAACATTGATATCAGCAGAATAGTTTAACAGTTACATATAGGACAGAATGGGGCACAAATGAAATTGGGCAGTATTTCCGTGAACTACGTCAAAACAAATACGACATATCAAACGAACAACTATCTAACTATGTCCAGAATTCCCACCTAATTTATTATTGTAAAACTGTTTTAATGCATTTGTCATTCGGTCCTTTTTACCCCATAGGCGTGGTAAGAAGGGACGCACCCAGGAGTACAAAAGTCTACCAATTTATTTTAATTTTAAAAAGATTCTATAGAATAATAGCTACATTATTCATTCAATGCAATGCAATTTAACTATGAGATTGAACAACAAAACTAAAAAATATTTAAATATGTGGTTCTAAACATAATAAACCAAAAAATTAACAATTCTTACTGAGTTGATCTATTTCTGATTAATTTATCATAATTAGACTTATTGCATATTGAAACTAGTAGGGTGTATGGCATCGTGCCTTAAGGCAAATTGCTGGGACTTCCCGTACCGTAACAACATGTTCGAGAAATATTGAATGTTATCAAATGGATTATTATAAATATTGTAACCATGTCTAATATTTATAAGAATTATATAAACTGAATTGCAAAGTTAAACATATTTGTTTAAAGTACATTAGAACTTTAGTCAGAATTACGATTAAAATCTGAATTATTTTCGATATACAAAAAAAAAAAATTTCTTTGAAAAAAAAAATTGAAAAAAAAAATTTTGAAACAAAAAATTTTTTTTTCCAAAATCAATTATTTTGTTAAAACAAGCAGAAAGTTTTTTGAATCATTCAAATCGGACGCTTAGTTCTCTCAAAAACTGCCATTTTTTGCACATTTAGCTCTGTATCTTCGAAATGGTTAGGCCTGCCTTTGCCAAAAACTAATAACCACTTCTCCCAATTATTACTAATTGAATGTTTTTTAGATCATTCAAATCGGACGCTCCGTTCTCTCAAAAAGTCGATTTCTATTTTCTGCACTCTTTGCTCCGTATCCCCGAAACGGATGGACCTGCCTTTGCCAAAAACTAATCAGCTCTTTTCCCTATCGATAGAAATCGAATGTTTTTTGAACCATTCAAATCGGTTGATCCGTGCGGCCGAAAACGTGACTGGAAATTTGTATCCATACATACATACATACACACTCACACACACACACACACACATCCATTTTTTCTGAGGTATGCCAAAATGTTCAGAAACCTTCAAAATGTCGAGAAATGTAACTAATAAATGTAAATACAACTTATGTTCGGAATGCTTATTTTATGGACACATTTTCTATAAAGATAGATCCCGCTTGATACAACCTTCGTATGAAACTTTGGAAAAGAAATTAATCGTCATTTGAAATAACTATTAATACAATATTCTTTTGTAAAATTGCTTTTATTAATTCATTTTACATTTTTTACATTTTCATTCACAATTTTCTCGTTGTTTCGAAATCGCCAGTGTAAAGTTTCAGGTGTTTTTTTTACCTCATTTGCTATTCTAGAGATTATATTTAAAAAATTTGAATTTAACTTAAATATTACATATTGCAGAACAAAGTATATTTAAATTACTATTTTACATCGATTTAAGTTTATACCGTATATAGTGTATTTAAATGAGGGACATCTTTTTTTGACAACTTTGTCTTATATCTAATGTCCCATATGGAGGCGATTAGATAAAGGGACATTTGAAGAATGAACTCAATACGATATTACAAAGTGGCAAATTAAAAAAATACGGATAAAATATTTTTTTAATTACACAACTTTTGAAAATTAAAATTTAGATATGAAGGTGAAAATTCTAGAAAAATTAATATTTTGGAAAGCATTGGCAATCATATCGTTTTACAAGAGTCACAACAAATTTAAAAAGCGTCAATGAAATTTAAGAAGTACAGTTTGCATTTCATAAATATATAACAAATGATGATATTTTCTTATTTCAAATAATTATACCTAATTTACCCAAAACAATTTAAAAAAAAAATAACTTTGGTGTTAATTAACTTCCCTAGAGTAAGTTACAGTAATCGCAAAAAATTTTAAATGAAAATTTTTATTATCTTTATGTTTCAAAAGTTTCTGAACATTTTGGCATACCTTAGAAAAAAATTATGTATGTGTGTATGCGTGTGTTTGTATGTGTAAGTGTATGTATGTATGTGCGGATTTCGACGATGATTTCGAGTAGGCGGAACAACCGATTTGAGTTCATTCAAAAAAAAAATTCGATTCGTATTGATAAGGAGACGTGCTGATTAGTTTTTGGCAAAGGCAGGTCTAACCGTTCCGAAGATACGGGTCAAAAAGTGCCAAAAATGGTAATTTAATTTTTGAGAGAGAAAAGCGCCCGATTTGAATAATTCAAAAAACATTTTATTCGTATTGACGAAATTGAGATCTGATGTAATTTTTGGAAGAGGTCTAGCTAGCTTTGAAAATCCGATGAAAAAAAGTAAAAAGAGCCATTTGGTGGACAAAAATGATCATTAGACATATTCACATCAAATTATCAGATATTTTAATAATAAGCACATTTTTTTACTTTTTGATTGGTTCTGTATCAATGTTTATCCGTTAGACTGCGACGCAGCGCTCACGCGTATCACGATTGCTTGCTGAAAAAAATTCGAAATTTCCAAAATATTTGAAAGATAAAGAATCAAATTTAAAAATTTTAGAATTCCCAAAAATCCATTTTTTTTTCAAAGTTCTAAAAAAAATTTAATCTTTTTTAAAAATAAAAGTTTTAGTACGGAAAGTTCCGGCTATTCGCCTTAAGGCGCGATACCATGCACCACTAGCTTATTTTCTTAAATAACTAAATAACGTCAGGCCGAATTTAATTTTGTAGTTTCCGCACCATCCGCATCAATACAAACATTTCCCCATCACCTCTTATTCCGAGATCCTTCGCCACCATGTGAGGTCGTTTCGGAAAGATGTCATGATCGATTCTCAAAAATGTGACTATTTCCTCTTCGAGAGGTTTGGGGGTGTGTGGAAACAATTTGTAGCACGTGCTCATCGAAATATTTTGTTTAAGGAGGCAAAATATCAATACGAGGATTTTTTTCGTCGCCATGCGGCCTATAAGTCACCGGGAATGGGATTGATATTGCGAATTGCGAATTTCGACATACGAGTATATTGGAGCTTTGGAAAATATATACATATATACAAAATATGGGTAATATTGATCTTAGGTTTCGTACACAAAGGTTATTCATTTATTATTCTGTCTATTGTCTTCTGCACTAATGAAATGTTCTATATACGTTGAATTTTACATTAATTTGAAAAAAATATTTCAAAAAGAGAAGAGATTGTTTGAAAAGTATCTCGTAAAAGTAACTCAAACGAAGTTTCAACTTGCTGAAGCAATCGTTAAAATGCAACACTTGGAATATGGTTCTGTACAGATCAGAGATGTGAACTCTCATGAAGGTCGACAGACATGTCTTAGAATAAACTAATAAAAGTTATGTAGAAAATGTGAAAAAACATGTTTTCTAAATATGATTGTAAAAAACTAAATTAGATGGGATCGACATTGGTCATATAAAATGCCTTCTGTTCAGAGGGCATTGAAGATAAAATAAAAGTATAAAATGACTGGAACTATAAAGAATGCAATTGTTGAGCCATTTGTGCAAAACGAAAATACAGGAAATTGAACGCAAAGGTACAAGAAACGCATGAAAGCAGAAGTTAGAGTAAAAGTGAAAAACAGACGGAGAAAGGAGAAAAAAAATTGAATGTGGTGTCCTCAAATTATGGATCTGCCTTCGAGCACTGATAATAATACAAAACTATAAAGTATGTTTAATTTTAAAGCACGTGCAAGTATGGAAAACCATATTGATGTTTCGAATTTTATCCGGGTACCCTTTTTTGGTTTGAAACTGAACATTCATAATTTGTTGTAATATTATTTATATTTTGTAAATAATAATATATATATATATATATATATATATATATATATTTATACTAGCTGACTCAGCCACGGTGGCTCAATCATTATACATCAATTCAATTTTTTCAATCAAACCAAATTCAATCAAATTATTTTGTCAGAAAACATTATAATTATAAAGAATATTTTAGCAACTTAGATGCTAAACCGTCAACTCTTAGAACTTTATAATAAATACACACTACTGCTATATAATAAACATTTATTTTGCAATAATGAATATTAAGATCAATAATTAAGATTCAATAGATTCTTTTAAGTTGGACCATGTTATGAAATGTTTCAAACTTTTATCAAAATTTGTTCAGCAATTTTGTGATATCTAACAAACATAGATATAACATATAGATACGAAATTTGTTTTTATCAATTAATAATAGATTGACTCAAAAAAGAAATCGATATGCTACTGTAAATCCACTACTGGCAATTCAAATTCAAGAATTATCGTTAAGTCTAAAACATTCATCACGACTGTATTTATCATCTTATTTGTTTTCGAATGATAAATCTAAAGTGGGTGCTATATGAACCCAACGGCACCTTGCAAAAAAATAAAAGATGAAAAAACGCCTCCGAATCGGCTGCGGGGAAACGATCATAGTGCGGGTGCTGATGAAGTTTACTTTTACTTTTATTTTTATGTGATAAGAAAATTTGTTTCACGGAATGAATATTACGGAGAATCAGCAATGTTCAATTGGATCAGAGGAACTAAGAGTTGGAAGTACTTCGAGAGGCCTATTTTCGGATAAAATAGAAATGTTATGGTGAAGGTTATCTTATGTTACGGATCTATCTTTCTATGAGTTGACAGTAACGAAAAGTTAATTATTTGCTGTGCTATCAGGCGTTTCACAAATAAAAAACCTAACTTAATGTTTATGTTAGCAATGTAGACATCAGAAAGTTGCAGTTACGATAATATTATTTGACGTTGGTACGTTCTGGTGGTTAGGCCTGATCGCACAGCAAATATATAGATTTATTACTATCCACCCATACGAAGACAGACCCAAAAAAATATAGCACTAACATAACATTTCTATTTTATCCGAGAATTAGCCTCACACTTTCTTATATTTTATTTCTGACATTACGATCTCAAGAAACTCATGTTTTGAAGATTGTAAATCAGTAGTTCGAAGACCATAAAATTGCTTCACAAGTATGTATCAATGTGTAGGACATTTCACACGATAGATATAAAATATTTACATTTTTATATAAATAGAAATTAAACTAGCTGTAAGTGGAATTCTGTCTTAAGGCAATTAAGGCATCGTGCCTTAAGGCAAATTGCTGGAACTTCCCGTACCAAAAATTATTATTTTTTTAAAAACGATTAACATTTTTGAAAAAAATTTACTTCGAAAAAATAAGATTTTTGACAAACAATTAGACAAAAAATTACTTTTTTTTGAAAAAAAAATTTTTTTTTAATTTTTTTTTTTAATTCTTTTTTTTTTGAAAAAAAATGTTTTCTTTATTTTGACATATTTTTGAAAGATCTAAACTTTTTTTCAAAGCAACCGTACTGCTTTAACTGCATAAAGACGAAATATCAAACCGCGTAAGCGCCGCGTCGACGTCTAACGCGTAAACATTGGTACGGAACCAATAGGAATGTAAACCAAAATTATACTTATTGTTAAAATCTCTATAAAATATCTGATAATTTGATGTGCATATGTCTAATGATCATTTTTGACCGCCAAATGGCTTTTTTTTACTTTTTTCATTAGATCTCCGAAACCGCTAGACCTGCCTTTATGAAAATTTGATCGGTTCTTCACCTTGTCAATACAAGTAAAATGTTTTTGAATTATTAAAATCGGACGCTCCGTTCTCTTAAAAACTGAGTTACCGTTTTCGGCACTTTTTGCCCTGTATCTTCGGAACGGCTAGACCTGACTTTGCCAAAAACTAATCAGCACGTCTCCTTATCAATACGAATCGAATGTTTTTTGAATTATTCAAATCGGTTGATCGGTGTTCCCGAAATCGTCGACGAAAATTTGTATCCGCACATACATACACACACGCACACACACACACACACACACACATACATCCATTTTTTCTAAGGTATGCCAAAATATTCAGAAACCTTTGAAACGTCGAGAAATGCAAAAATTTTCATTTTCGATTTTTTTGCGATTACTATAACTTGCCCTACGGGAAGTTAATAAGAAAAAATAATTACAAAGCAAATGATAAGGAAATGCATTGTACAAAATATTTTAACTTACCCCTGTCCTACGGTATTTGAACTAGAAGTCCCAGGTTCAATACCCACTTTGAGCAGCCTGATGTCAAGCAGTATTGGGAAATATAGATAGCATTGTGTGCCACATGAAAATAGCCTTTGACCGGCATTGCTGCAATAATAAGAAAGTCATCACTATTATAGAAATTGTACTAATCAAACTGATCACATAGAGATGTGTACAATTGTTGTAGTTGTCACTTATAATAAGGTTAAATAATTAATTACAACAACTTACAGAAGCCTTAAGTTCTGATTTTATTTAAATTGATAATTTAAAAAAATAGTCAACGCCTATCTTAATCGTTCTCCAAATCAATAATCATGTTTTTAACTTTTTTTTTCTCTTCAGAACTATCTTCATATCTCTACGTTTCAGTGGTTTCTGAACATTTTGGCATACCTTAAAAAAATGAGTGTGCGTGTATGAGTGTGTACGTGCGTATGTATGTATGTGTGAATACAATTTTTCGTCGACGTTTTAGCGAGTTCCGCTTAACCGACTTGAATTATTCAAAAAGCATTCGATTCGAGACGTGCTGATTAGTTTTTGGCAAAAGTTGATCCAGCCGTTTCGGAGATACGGTGAAAGATTGCAGAAAATTGCAATTAGGTTTGCGAGAGAACGGAGCAATTCGATTTGAATGAATCAATAAACATTCCACTTGTATTAACGTATTGAAGAATTGATTGAATTTGTGCAAAGGTTGGTACTGCGGTTTCGGAGATCCAGAAAAAAAGTTCAAAAAAGCCATTTAGTGAAAATCAACGGGCATGAGAGGGTATTAAAAACTTTTCACTGAAAATGCTTTGCAGTATTTTGAAGAAAGGCAATTTTCTTTTAATATTCAAATTTTAAAATGTTCTCAGAATTTTCAAAAAAAAATTACGGTACGGAAAGTTCCAGCAATTTGCCTTAAGGCACTTTCAAAACACTCTACTGTGTAAAAATGATAAAACTAAAAACCTAATAAGAACAGCAGTGAATGCTTCTTGACTTTGTCAATTTCATCACTAGCATAATTCCTATCTTTTGATGAACATGAATAAATACATATGTAGCTAATTGTATAAAAATATATTTTTTAACTCCCCGTAGGGTAAGATATTGTAATCGTCCAAAAATCGAAATTGAAAATGTTTACATTTTTAATTTATTCACGTTTTGAAGGTTTCTGAACATTTTGGCATACCTCAGAAAAAATTTATGTGTGTGTGTGTGTGTATGTATATATGGATACAATTTTTCGTCCACGTTTTCACGGATCAACCGATTTGAATGGTTCAAAAAACATTCGATTTCTGTTGATAGGCAGATGAGCTAATTAGTTTTTGGCAAAGGCAGGTCCAGCCATTACGGAGATACAAAGCAAAGTGTGCAGAGAAGACAAATTGAGTTTTTGAGAGAACGGAGTACCCGATTTAAATGATCTAAAAAACATTCAATTTGTAATGATTGGGAGAAGAGGTGTTTAGTTTTTTGCAGATACAGGCCCAGCAATTTCGAAGATACAGAGCTAAACGTGCAAAAAAATTTCAGTTTTTGAGAGAACTAAGCGTCCGATTTGAATGATTCAAAGAACTTTCTGCTTGTTTTAATAAAATAATTGCTTTCAAAAATGATTTTTTTTTTCAAATACTTCTTTTCTATATCGAAAATAATTCAGATTTTAATTTTAATTATGACTAACGTTCTAATATACTTTAAACAAATATTTTCAACTTTGCAATTCAGTTTATATAATTCTTATTATACAAAGTTACAGTATATATTTATAATAATCTATTTGAGAACATTTAATATTTCTCGAACATTTCGTTATGGTACGGAAAGTTCCAGCAATTTGCCTTAAGGCACGACGCCATACACCACTAATTTAATTTTTTTGGCATATATTTATTGCCAATCAAAATATACCTTTTTTTTTTAAAAAAAAATGCTGGTCTTTAAAAATATAAAAGGATAGAGATTTTTAGAACATTTTCCCCCGGCCTTCTGTCTATCATCTGGTGTCTTTTAGTTCGCTATTACGGCGTTTGCCGGTTTGGGGTTTTGTTTCTTGTTGAGGGCGCGTCCGACACGAGCGCATCTTTCTACTTTTTTTTGCTTTCTGCTTTTTCCTTTCTTTTTTTCATTGTCGCCTGATTTTTTGCCGCCTTCGACCGCGCTACAATTGCCACTGCGAACACAGATACACAAAGGCCGGGAAAAACGCAAAAATGAAAAAAATTGCCAAAAAGGAAAATAAAGAAAAAATCTCTCGCCTAAACACAACCGCACATTGTCCGCGGAATAATTGCTCATAATGGCTTATAAATCATACTTGTTTTTGCCGCAGTTATGTACCGATATTGTAATCTTAAATAATTTATTCAAACGAATTATAAGTCGTAAATTAAATACTTGCAAAAAGAATTACAGTTTCTCGTCTCGCCTTAATCCTTATGCAAATATAAATAAACTGTTTACCGACCATTTGTGACTTATATTTTAATGATAAATTAACCTATTTCACGTAATTACTAATATAATATTTATCAATGATATGAAAAGAAGTTATTGTTACTGCATTAGCAACGCTTTTAATAATATACCAAGTAGGATAGGGCGGGGTACAAAAGTCCAAGTTATTATACTATCTAAACTGAAAAAACTACAGCACAGCCCATAAATATATAAAACATTCAACTGTCGTAGTATATTCAGTAAATTTGTTTGTTATTTCTTAATTATTTTTTACTATTTTTCTAAAATTTGTAAACTGTCTCTTTTTATACCATAGGCTGGATGAAATGGAACAGTCAGGGAGCAAAGAGATACAATATCTTATTTATAATTTTAAAGGAATTTTTAGAAGTAATAGCAACAATATACAAAATATATATTTCATTGTCACATTTTTGACTAATAAGATAACTTTATATATAACCTTGATCTAGTACTTCGTCAGTAATTTTGTTCAGCATAATTGGAATTTAACTATTTATTTGATTGATTTTTTGTGCAATTGTTTTTTATCTAAATTTACATTTTAGTTACTATTTTTCTTGCTTACACCTTTGCCAGTGTTAAGTTGATGCTTTTTATGCCAACCATACGCAAGCTATTTAAGAGATTATATAAAAATATCTTTTGAATCTAATTTAAAATTAACAATGCATCCTTATAAAACAATGAGAGAATGTATACTTATATATTTTGAAAACTAACAACGAAAGAAAATACTTTTGTTATAGATTTTTAAACATGGCTGTTGTTCTCATGACATTGCTTGATTTAAGACTATTGCTGATTACACATCTTTTTTCCCCTACTTTGAAATATTGTTAAAAATTCCTAACTTTACTTGTTTTTGAGATATTGGTGGTGGACCTTTAAGCCCTGATTTATGTACATAATTGTCAATGTATCAAGTAAAATATATTGCCAATATCACCAATTAATAAGCTATCGGAAGTAAATACAACATCAACGTACCAGATAAATTAATTGCCAATTTTCCATGTAAATTCAATACCAATTTAGTAAGTGAATACATATCAAGTAAAAGCTATGACAATGTATGAAGTAAATGCTAATTTTCAAGTAAATTCAATGCCAATTTACTAATATAAGTAAATGCAATGTCAATTTATAAAGTAAATTATCATTTACAATTAAATATATAATTGATTTGCTAGTAAATACGCAATCAATTTAGCAAATAAATACATTTCCAATTGACCAACTAAACACAAAGCCAATTTACCAAGTAAAATGTTAGCCAATTCACGAAATAAACGCATCACAAATGTAGGTGAGAACTGCATAAGTAAATGCATTGTCAATTTAAATAAATGTGTCATCAATTCAGCAAGTAAATACATTTCCAATTTCACATGTAAATACAATTGCAGTTTAGCAAGTAAAAGCTTTACCAATTTGCTTAATAAACGCACTACCAAAGTACGTGGCAGATGCAGAGTACATGTATTGCTAATATATCTGTTAAATACATGAGCAATATACCAGGTAAATATGCATTACCAATGTACCCGTGCTTTCAATCTCCTGGCATGTACGTGTAATTAAATCCTGAACTCAATTTTAAACGAAACGCGTTAAAAGATTTCCTCAAAGTAGATTTTCTTTTCTTTCGTATAATATTTATCATTTAATCGATTCAAGAATAGACGAAGGAGTGTGTCTGCGAAAACCGTTTAGCAACCCTTTCAGAATTATCATTTTTATGCCGACAAAGTATATTTCATAACAGCTGTTAATGCAATTAGCGACAAAAGAAAAGAGATTCCTTAGGAAGTAGGACTTTTGAAGTATATTGCTTTGTAATTCGATTTATGTTAAATGTTAGAGAGTTAAGATTTAAGATTTAAAATCGCTAATGCGAAAAAGTGATTTCGTTTTAATTCATCGTGTTTTTATTGCATTACTATAATGCAAGGCGATGGAGAGGGTTAGAGTTTTCTTTCAACCCTTTTATAATAATGCAGGAAAATATACGGTTTGAATATTTTGAATTTATGTATTTATAATTCATTCTATTTTGCGTAATAAATTTAAATTAAAAATAATAATATATTGGTTAAATATTGTGTTTTTTCTGTAGGAGAGTGATAGGATATCAAATCTGTTCAATTTTTTATTATTTATTAATACATTTTTTACTACTGTTAACTAATAATATAATAAATACCATATATTGTGGTGAATCATGTGATTAGAATTATCAATTATATATTTAAACTAGTGGTGAATGGCATTGTGTCTTAAGGTAACTTGTAGGAACTTTCCGTACCAAAAACTTTAAGTTTTAAAAGATTTTTTTTTTTAAAACTTTGAAAAAAAAATAGCTTTTCGAAAAATTTACTTTTTTTTAAATTTGAATATATGCCCCATGTCTTCGAAATGGCTAGTCCTGCCTTTGCCAAAAACTAACTAATCAGCACGTTTTCCCATCAATACGAATCGAATGCTTTTGGAATCATTCAAATCGGTTGATCCGTGTTTCCGAAATCGTCGACTAAAGTTTGTATTCCCACACACACATATTTAATCCACGCACACATACATAAGGAGGCGTCCATTAATTACGTGATTGATTTTTAAAGAGTTTTTGGACCCCCTTCGGCCCCCTTGGTGATACGTGGTGATAATCAAAATTACCCCCCTTCCCTCATCAAACATTATGTGCGTTTTTAGTCACGAGAAAAAAATGTAAAATATGTTTTTGTTTGAAAATGTTTGGATTTTTTTTAAAACAATTTAGGTAAAAAATAAATACACGTGATACCTTACTATACCCTCATCCCCACTTGATGTTTTGTGATTTTTTGTCAAACCCCCCCTCCCACCAAAAACCTCACGTAATTAATGGACGACCCCTAAAATCGAAAATGAAAAATTTGATATATCTTTACGTTTCAGACCTCCTGAACATATTGGCATACATATGTTTTGTATGTGTGTATGTTTGGATGTAATTTTTCATCCATGATTTCGAGAGCATGGATTATTCTATTTGAATGATTCTAAAAACATTCGATTGATATCGACGGGGCGGGGGAGTAGACGCGCTGATTAGCAAAAGCAGGTGCAACCGTTTTGAGAGAACGGGGTAAAAAGTAACAAGAACGGCAATTTTGAAAGAACGGAATGTCCAATTTGACTGATTTAAAAAACATATTTGTGTTGATATACTGAAGAATTTGTAAAATTTGTGGAAAGACAAGTCCGCCGGTTTTGGAGATCTAATAAATAAAAGTTAAAATAAAGGACTATTTGGCGGTCAAAAATGATCATTAGATTTATGCAAGTCAAAATATTACATATTTTATGGAGATTTCAATAATAAGTACAAATTTTGTTTATATTTTTATGGGTTCCGTACCAATATTTGTAATGTTTAACCGTTAGACTGCACCACGGCATTTCGCGCTTTGATATTTCTCTACAACTGCTAAGCAACGCAATTATTTTCAAAAACTAGTTGGTTTGGTATTTAGCCTTGAGGCAAGTTACATGAACTTCCCGATATGTGTAAATAATTGACTTAATCAAAAAAAAGTGTAAATAATATTCTTCATCAATCCTACTTTAAAAAACGATAATAATTTTAGTAAAGTTTGACGAATTTTTAAAATTAAACTACTTGTCGTAATGCCGTAATATTACAGTAAGTTCTATAAGACCATGATGTATATCGCCAAAAAAAAGTTCCATGAAAATCGGCTTAAATTTTTTTTTTCAACAGTTCATTACAAGAAAACGGCTCGGTAGATTTTCACCTAAAATTAATCAGTACCATTCCCAACTAATATCTTTCGAACAGTTTTTGATTTTTTAAAATCGGTTCGGTAGGATGAGCTTAAATATGGACGAAAAGTTTAACACTTTTTTTTAAATTGCAAAGAAACGGCTTGGCAGATCGTCGCACAAAACTGACAAACGATAGTCCTCACCGAAATACATCAAATGGCTTTTAAATTTCTGAAATCGATTCAGGCGCTTTTGAGAAAACGTCGATCAAAAGTCTAATTTTGACAAATGTCAAAAAAACTATACCAATTTTTGCAAACTTTGACGAATTTTTAAAGCTAAACGAGTTGCCGTAGGGCCGTAATATTTTAGTATGACCTAGAAAACTATGGTATCTACCGTTAAAAAAAAATCATAAAAATTGTCGAATTTTTTTTTTTTTTAAACGTTATTACAAGAAAACGGCTCGGCCGATCTTTACCAAAAACTAATCAGCACGATTCCCAACCAATATCTATCGAATGGTTTTTGAATTTTCAGAATCGATTTAGAATTGCGGGCTAAAACGTGGGCGAAAAATTTTTCACTTTTCTGCAATTTACAACGAAACGGCCCGGCCGATCGCCGCACAAAACTCAGAGACGATAGTCCTCATCGAGATACATCGAATGGCTTTTAAATTTTTAAAATCGGTCCAGTCATTTTTTGAGAAAACGTCGATTTACGGCAAAAAATCTGTTCACATACACACACACACATACACACACACACACATACTTTTTCCAAATTTGGTCTCATTCGATTCAGAATGGCTTGAAACGTCGAGAAAACAAAAAATTAGCGAATCGGATTTTTTGATGAAAACATAAACTTCTCCTTCGGGAAGTTAATAAAATTCAAATTTTTCAAAAAAAAAAAAATAATAATAATAAAGTTTTTACAAATTTTAAAGTTCGGTGAGGAAAGTTTCAGCAATTTGCCTTAAGCACGATGCCATGCTCCACTAACTATATTAGTTGTTTCTTTAGAATTTCATATCCACTCAAGGCGTAGAATTGTACGTCGATACCTATGGAATAATAAAGATGTATTAAAAAGCGTTACAATCTCTCTCATTCTCTATAACAGCTATTCCTTCATGTTCCTATTCAATTTTTTGCGTAATATACATATTCTAAATTGTTATTGTACTTTATCATCAGCCATTCCACCAACGGTTTGTTCCATCGGCGTGCATCGTTGCACAGCAAAAGCATTTTACCTAGCACCTACTCCCAACCCTTGTTTCCGTGTACACAAAGGGTTGTCATCGACACGTATTTGGAGGAAGCATGGAGACCGCTCATCCATGGACAGAACTATCTTCAGGGTCCTTTGTGATATCTTTTGGACCCACCCAAACTCCCCTTGGGGGATAATTGATAGTTTTGATTCCTTGTTCGTACGTATGTTGTCTTCGGCCAACCAGGCAGATTGATTTGCATTTATTTATTATCAAATCTAGCGCACAATTCTGTATCCCAAAAACATGTGCGATACGTCTTGGTGTAATCATAACTAATAGGCAGAAATTTAATTTTAAATCATACATGATTGCGATATGTTAGATTCATAAATACTTTTCAAAAGAAGCACAAGTGTTTTATTTGTAAATTTCAAACAACTTTATACATAGCAAAAAGATCTGTAGTTTATATTTATCGTGTATTAATTCCAATTCTAGAAAAAATAAATATTTTTTCAAACTCGCATAGAATAAATTATAAATATTCCTAAAAAAAATAATTTATTTAGGCAATTAAAAATTAGTTTTCCTTTATCAGCGTTGTTTATGCGTGGCAAATTGCTAAAACTTTCCGTATCGAAATTTCAAATTCTTTGAAAGCTTCAACCTTTCCTTTAATATTTGAAAAAAAAAAAACATTTTTTTTAAGATTTATTGATATTATTAACGTCCCGTAGGGTAGTTATAGTAATGGGCCGAAAATCGAAAATGAAAATTTTTGCATTTCTCGACCTTTTGAATGTTTCTGAACATTTTGACATACCTCAGGAAAAATGAATGTGTGTTTGTGTTTTGTGTGTCCGCATTTTTTCGTTCACATTCGATTCCTATTGATATTGAGATGTGCTGATTAATGTTTGGCAAAGGCAGGTCCAGCCGTTACGGATATACGGAGCAAAGAGTGCAGAAAATAGAAATCGATGTTCTGAGAGAACGGAGTATCTGATTTGAATGATTCAAAAAGCATTTAATTTGTAATGATTGGGAGAAGTAGTGTTTAGTTTTTGGCAAAGGCAGGTCTAGCCGTTTTGGAGATACCAAGCTAATCGTGCAAAAAATGACAGTTTAAATGATTTGAATGATTCAGAAAACTGCTTGTTTTGACAAAATAATAGCTTTTGAAAATATTTCGATTTTTTCTTCAATTTTTTATATATCGAAAATAATTCATATTTTAATTTTATTTCTGGCTAAAATTCTAAAAATCGCTTATATACTTTAAATAACTAATTTTAACTTTGTAATTCAGTTTATATAATTCTTATAAATATTAGACAATGTTATAGTAATTATAATAATCAATTTTGAAACATTTAATTTTCTCGAACTTTTCGTTACGGTACGGGAAGGTTTGAACCACTAGTTTGAAAATTTTGAAACTTTTTCAAGTCGAGAAAGTGGAGACATTTGTTGCAACTATGTAAGTGAATTAATGTCAGTGAATTATGTAAGTAATAAATCTTGGTTTGAAACCGATAGAAATAAAAACGCATATTCTACTTATTATTAAAATCTCTGACAAATATCCGATATTTGATAATTAGAGAGTTTGATATGCATTGTCTAATGATCTAATAATCAGAGACATGGACTGTAAGAAAGGCAGCAAGAACTACCTGGAAGGCTTGGAAATGTGGCCCTGGAGGCGAAAAATGAAGATAAAATCGACAGAGAAGGAAACAAATAAGGAAATCCTAAGCAGGGTGGGCGAAGAAAAGACTCTACTGAGCAAAAGGAGTGCCTACTACACGACGTAGTCAAAGTTAAAATAGAAGGTCTGAAAAGCAATGGGAAGAAGAATGTGGACGATTGACGACTTATGCGAGAAGTCAAAATTCAGGGAACTGAAAGCCAAGACGCTGAATCAAAAAGCATGGAAGCAGAAGTTTGAAAAGAAAAATACATAAAAAATGTGTAAAAATAGTTATAATAGGATTGACAGACGAGAATGGGTGAGGAAAACAGTCATTTGTGGTGGCACTCACGCCATGGACCTACCTTAGGGCAGACTAAAATTTATTATTGTTATGTCTATTATTATTTTTGACAGCCCGGCCGCATTTTCTGAACTATTTCTTTGGACTTTTGATAAAGCTGGACCTGCTTTCCCATTGACAAAAAATTGTATCCGCACATGCATACATAAATACTAGGGTGGTCATTAATATGGATGTGTTCGTATTTCCCTGCTACCCGAGGCTCAAATTGTTCCAAATTGATAAAAAAAAATCTCTGAAAGTTTTAGCTCTTAGTATTAACTCTAACATTAGCACTCCAGTTTCTTGGTTCTTCTTCCCAAATAAATACTTATTTTAAGAAATATATCAAATTTTTTTGTATTTTTTTAAATTTATGATCAAAATAAGCAAATACAGTGTTATTCTCAAAATTTTTATTTACTGTCGCTAAGTTTTAAAACAAATGGAATTTTACTCATGTTATTTCCATAGAAACTTTGATTTAATTGCGGACTATCTTAAAGTTAATAGTAAGAGCTAAAACTTTGAGATTTTTTTTATCAATTTGAAAGCGTTTGAGCCCCTGGGAGCAAGAAAATTGAAAAACATCCATATTAAGGACCACCCTAATAAATATATACTTAAATACAAACACGTATGCATACATAAATTTTTTCTAAGGTAGACCAAAATGTTCAGAAACCTTTGAAACGTTTTTTTTGCAAACATTTTTTGTTCAATTTTTCCTCGGCCAGTTAAAACGGTGTTGAACATTTTTAATGGTGATTTTTTTCTTTTTAAATTCAGATAAAATCGCAAACATTATTTGGTAAATTCAATCACTTTTAAAGTAGCATCTGCCTGAATTTTAATTTTAATATTATATTACATGTGTACTATGTAATACATGTGGCATTTCTATGGAACAAGAAATGTATGTCACAAGATCTACAATGTCGTTCTGCTTCAAATACATTATTTATAAATGAATTATTATTATTATGTAAGGCACATCAATAATTCTAAAATAAACAAATTTCGGTACGGTTAATACGACGATATGTTTATTGATTGTTATTTGAACTAGTAAATCAGTTCCGGATGTTTATTTCTCGTTATAAACAGGATGAATATTTATATTTTGCGAATTATACACAGGATAGTGTATATGTGATATACGCTTTTAGATACGATGTTCTGATTAATTTTGAAGATATATAATAGCATACATCGATACATATGCACATACCAACCCATATAAATGTTTCTAGTTTTACTTAATTGATCTTTTGTAAAATTGCCTTTTTAACTTAATTTACTTTATTTACTATTTTTTATTATTAACACTTTTACCAGAGTAAAAGTTCAGTTGGTTCTTTTTTCCCAACAATCTGTAAGCTCTTATATAGATTATATAGAAAACTTTTGAATTTCACTTAAAATTAACAAAACATTTTATAAAATAATTAAATAAAATTACTTGAAAATCATATAAGCTAAATAACTGCTCACACCCAAACAAACGAACAACGACGTCGTAAGAGGTAATAACTGGTTATACATCTTAATGTATAATTCAAATATAGTTAAAAAAAATTTTTTACTTGTTTTTGAGATGTCGTTGGTGGACCTTTTTATCCGCGGACTTTAAGCCACGCTCTACGCTACATATTATGTGTTTAACAGAGTTTGCTATCAATTTCATTTAAAACACCGCTAAAATTAATGCGTCTTATATTTGGAGGTCTCCTACAAGCGTTTTTATAATTTATTTACATGAAGCAATTCTCCTTTAAAATATAAATGTTATGGCAACGCTATCTTATGGTTTTTTCTTCATATAAATTTGTAGTAAAAACTATCAAAATGTTATGTATTTTACTACAGTTTTTACTACAATTTACATGAAGATTGGACCCTAAGATTACGTTGCCATAACAACGTTATGTTACATTTCTATTTTATCGGAGAATTGGTGTTTAATATATAGATGAATTTTCATTTATTAACTTCTCGTAGGGCAAGTTATAGTAATCGCAAAAAATCGAAAATGAAAATTTTTATATATCTTTACGTATCAGAGGTTTCTGAATATTTTGGCATACCTTAGAAAAAAATGGATGTATGTATGTGTGTGTGTGTGTGTGTGTGTATGTGTGTTCGAATACAAATTTTCGTCGACGATTTCAGAAACACGGATGAAGCGATTTGAATAATTAAAAAAACGTTCGATTCGTATTGATAAGGAGACGTGCTGATTAGTTTTGGCAAAGGCAGGTCTAGCTTTTCCGAAGATACGAGGCAAAAAGTGTCAAAAACGGTAACTCAGTTTTTAAGAGAACGGAGCTTCCGATTTGAATAATTCAACTTGTATTAACAAGATGAACTGATCAACTTTTCATGAAGGCAGGTCCAGCGGTTTCGGAGATCTAGTAAAAAAAGTAAAAAAATGCTATCTGGCGGTCAAAAATGATCATTAGACATATGCACATCAAATTATCAGATATTTTATAGAGATTTTAACAATAAGTATAAATTTTGTTTACATTCGTATGGATTCCGTACCAATGTTTATCCGTTAGACGGCGGCGCGACTTAAAGCAGTACAATTGCTTTAAAAAAAATTCAGAATTCCCAAAATATTTCAAAATATTTTTTTTTCAAAAAAAAAAAGTAAATTTTTGTCAAAAATTTATAGTTTCTCAAAAATCTATTTTTTTCAGAGTAATTTTTTTTTTTCATAAATGTTAATCTATTAAAAAAAATTTTACGGGAAGTTTCAGCAATTTGCCTTAAGGTACGATGTCATGCAACACTAGTTTACTAATAGTAAATATCACAGTGGACTAGCTATAACAAATGTCCATAACAAGTATTGATGCTAAGTAGTTTCATTTTAATTATTGATAAACAATGTGTCTCATTAATTGTTTTCTTAAAACGTGTACGAACGTTTGTATAATTTACCAGTTTTATGCCTGGAAATTTATTTAGCGCAACATTTTCATCAGGGATTGTACTTTTCCATTTATTTACCAACACAAAACAAGAATTAACGTCTCCTCTGGATCATTCCATATGATAAATGTTCACATGTATACATAATAGCTTTGGCGTAAGTTTGAATTTCGAATTTTTCCGCCGAGTCACCAATAAATGGTGTCCAATGAAGCGAATGCATCTGAGGATCAGCATGATGGTATATTGTATCTTCGAAAATCTTTTAAAGGAATTTAAAAAAAGAGATCGAAGATTATTTTTGAAAGTTACCCAGAAAAATAAGAGTACTAAGGCAAGTAAAAAGATTTATTGTAATAATGATAGTAGCAGCAACTAGAACCATATTAACAAGTTATAGTTTTTTAAACATATTTAGGTTACAAACTAGTGGTGCATGGCATCGTACCTTAAGGAAAATGGCTAGAACTTTCAAATAAATTTTTGAGAAATTTGAAATTTTTGAATAAAAATGAACTTCATTGAAAAATTTTTTTTTTTCTATATTTTTTTTACTTTATTTCAACGCAATCGCGCTGCATAGCCGATTTAGAGACGAAATATCGAAGCAACCCATAGAAATGCAAACAAAATTTGTACTTTTTATTAAAATCTCTATATCTTAAAATTGAATGTGCATATGCCTAATGATCGTTTCTGGCCGCCAAATAACATTTTTAACTTCCCGAATGAAAAGTTTATGTTTTCATAAAAAAATCCGATTCGCTAATTTTATATTTTCTCGACGTTTCAAGCCATTCTGAATGGAATGAGACCACATTTGGAAAAAGCATGTGTGTATGTGTGTGCGTGTATGTGAACAGATTTTTTGCCGTAAATCGACTTTGTCTCAAAAACGACTGGACCGATTTCAAAAATTTAAAAGCCATTCGATGCATCTCGATGAAAACTAGCGTTTATCAATTTCGCGCGACGATCAGCCAAGTTGTTTCTTTGTAAATATCAGAAAAGTGAAAAAATTTTCGTCCACGTTTTAGCCCGCAATTGCGAATCGATTTTTGAATCAAAATTCAAAAACAGTTCAAAAGATATTGGTTGGGAATCGTGCTGATTAGTTTTTGGTAAAGATTGGCCGTGCCGTTTTCTTGTAATAAAGTGTTAGTTTTTTTTTATCGATTTTCATGATTTTTTTGACGGTAGATACCATGGTCTTATAGATCATACTGAAATATTACGGCCCGACGACAAGTCACAGATAATTAGACCTTTCATCGACGTTTGGTCAAAAACGCTTGAACCGATTCCAGAAATTTAAAAACCATTTGATTTATCTCAATGAGGATTTTCGATTTTAGTTTTGGGCGACGATCTGCCAATCCGTTTCTTCGTAATTTGAAAAAAAATGTTAAACTTTTCGGCCACATTTAAGCTCATACTACCAAATCGATTTAAAAAAAATAAAATCTGTTTTTAAGATATTAGTTGGAAATGTTTATTTTTTATTGATTAAGCCGATTGTTTACACATATCGAGAAGTTCATGTAACTTGCCTCAAGGAAAAATACCAATACGAACTATTTTTTATTGTATTTTTGCAACCGCGAGACCTATCTCCCCAAGAATTTTACCAGTTGTTCATTCTATTCACGTTTTCTCAAAGAGTAATTTGACCAATTTTGGCACTTCTTGCCCCATATCTTCGAAACGGCTGGATCCGCTTTGGGCAAAAGCTGATCAGGATGTCTCCCCGTCAATAGAAATCAAATGTTTTTCAAGTCATTCGAATCGGTTGATCCGCGTTCTCAAAACTGTTGACGAAAAATTGTATCCGCACAAGCATAGAAGCACGCACAAACAAACACACACACAAACACGCTCGCGCGACATTTTTTTTTAAGGCATGTTTAGAAGACTTGAACGTTAAGTAACGTTAAGATATATAAAAAGAATATTATAGATTTTACGGGATAATTATAACTCACCCTACTGGAAGTTAAATAAGAATATTAAGGTATTGGATTAATATGGATTTTATATTATCATAAATCTTGCTTAAATTTTCTATTGTAAATTTTCCCGACACCTTTTGTTTATGAGTGCAAACTCACAATGCATAGTAATTGGAATTCTGAGTCAGTCATTTGGTCCTTAACCCTTCCGCGTTTTCCTTAAAGATGCGCCTCCCTTATGTATGTGCCTTTATAGTCTCAACTTCCCTCCAGATATATGGACATTAAAGTTTATGATCGGCTCTATTTATTAATTATATGCTTGTTTGCTTTATTGTACGATATAATTTATTTATTGAATGATTGGTAAGAAAACACTAAAATTATTGAACAATTAGGAATAGAATGGTAAGTTTCGAATTCAAAGAGATCGGTTTTTCATTTGGCTTTTAGTTGCATCGATATTGCAAATTATTCGATTTGCTTATACATTTTTTCTATTATTGTTTATATAACTGCACCAACACTATGGAAAACCAAGAACTGAAAATTAACTAGAACCAAGAATTTGTCAAAACTTAACTTCTGTAAACAGGTTCCAATAACAATGTACATTCTTAAACGCAGCAAAGTGGAAGAAAAATAAAAAGTAGGAAACCAGAAAATTGCTTCGAATTTCAAAAAAGTATTTTATATATGTTTACATTATAAACATTCAGTTTTCGATTGTAGAAAATTGATCTTTAATTTTTTTGCCGATTTGTGTGATTTTTTAAATTTATTCTTTTTGTGATCTATTAATGAAAACTGAGTAGAAATTGCTAAAAATATAAGAAAAGGATTATGATTATGATTATTGTTAACAGTTTTTGTTAAAAGTAAGCAATGTGACTTAAGAATATAGATGTGACAACTTTTCGAATTGTGACTAATATTCTCAACTGTTTATTTGAAAATAAGTTTTTGCTTTTCACTTACACCTAATCAATTTTTATTTTTAAAACAATATAATGCGATTGTATTGATAAAGATATATTCAGTCAATACCTTTCATTTTACTTTGCATTTTAAAAATATATGGGAGGGAGTGTGCATGTCGACGATGATCAGTAAAAAACAAAACGCAGGTCTACCGGTTTTGGAGATCCAATGACAAATTTAAAGAAAATGCTATTTGTCGGACAAAAATGTTTATTAGGCATATGTACATCAAGTTATCAGATATTCAATAGAGATTTTAGAAATAAGTACAAATTTCGTTTACATTTCCATGGGTTCCAATATTCATTCACTCATTCGTCTCTCTGCATATAAAACAGCGCGATGACTTTAAAAAATGCTTTTCTTTTCAAAATTCTCTAAAATCTTATTTATTTATTAGACATATGCACATCAAATCATCAGATATTCAATAGAAATCTTAGAAATAAGTATAAATTTCGTTTAAATTTCCATGGGTCGCATACTAATATTTATTCACTCATTCGGCTCTCTGCAGCTAAAACAGCGCGACTACTTTAAAACATTCTTTTCTTTTCAAAATTCTCTAAAATCTTATTTTTTTAAAGCTTTAAAAAAGTTCAAATTTTTCATTATAAAAAATAATTTTTGGTACGGAAAAGTACAGCAATTTGCCTTAAGGCACAATGCGATGCTCCACTATCTTCAACTATTTTTGTCAAATGATTCAGAATTATGAATAATTTTTTACACCATTAGTAATCCATTCCCTTAGATGTAAATTCTCAATTACTTTTTTCATCCATATTATTCATTATAATATTTATGTATAAATACTAACAGCGTTTTTAGATCAGAATTTAAATTAACTAGTTACAAGCGGCAATTTGCTTTAAGCAAGTTGCATAAACCTCCCGATACGTATTCATAATCAACTGAATTGAGATTCAGTTATTTAGGTAAAATGTCCAACTATTTATTTTGAATATAAAACTTTCCCTTTCTCTACTCAATACGGTAATAATTAATACGATGTACAATTTTCTGGTAATTATAAAGAAATGACTTATGAAATAATGAACTAATCTATGCAAGTTCTTATTGAGTTACATCGAATGGCTTTATGGTTTTTTAAATCGAAGTAGTCGTTTTTTGAAAAAAGTCTTTATAAAAGTTTTTATAGAATCGTCAGTTTTCTGAAAATAGTTTGTTGTACTAAAGTAGTGAATCTGCTAGAATCCATCAAGATGTTTTTTTTCCATTAATTAGTTCCATTTTTTTCTTATAATTAGTTCTTCTATCGGTTTCCGACGTTATTTTGAAAAAATGTAATTACACAATTGAGAAAAAGTGTCATTCCCCCGGGGGGTAATGGCGCAACCCGAATTGTTTCCACTTTTGAACTTGAGGGTAAGATGAACCTAATTCCAAAATTCCATTCAATTCGAAGCACAGTAAAAAAAAATCAGACGTAAAACGCTCCGTTTACTGCACTAAATTTAGCAAATAGAATTTTCTCGAGAAAACAAACTTCTTCGGGGAGTTAAAATGATCCAGTATTTACTGATCATACATTTCTATATTTAGAAAAATATTATGTAACCGATTTAAGATCCAGGTACAACTCATAAAATATCAATAAAAAAAACAAATCACGCATTTTAATATACTATATTTCCTTATTAAAAAAATAGTTTGCAGTTCAAGTTTTTAAAATTTGTTCTAAGTTCACCAAATCGAACCTTGGCATATGTGGGTGGCCGCAACTGTACGTTTCCACCCCCCAAAGGTTCGAGTGTGGATCGTTCTCCTCGGGGGTAGTATGGTAGGTACGCGACTTCACGACTTTCGAACTTTTCACATAAACACAAATGCCGAGCGACGGAGAAATCGGGGGGTTGTAGGTATAAATAAGGGCCTCCTCGTATTTTATCTAAGCGCCACTTTATGCTCCTCCAAATATGGAACTATAAGAAAAACATTAACTCCAGGCGATCCGAGACAAAAGTTGGATCTTTGAGGGGCATTTTTATTTGTATAAATACACAGATGTAAAATTTCTTCGGTGAAATGTAAAGCGATCGGCACACTTCGAACATTCTAAACTCTAACAAACTGATCATTATTTCAAAAATAAAAAAACATTGCCATTAGGTATTGATATTTTTCGTTCTTATTTGATTAAATTGGCTTTTCTCTATTTTATAAGCTTTTACTCTGCTTTATTTCTGCGAAAACCGTTGTGTGAAGTAATTCAATCAAAAAAATTATAAAAAATTAATATTTCTGATAGCACAAAGCTTCCATTAAAAATTTATTTGAAATTTTATTGAAGTAAATTTTCTTTACGCGCGACTAGGTTGTAAATCCGTACAAATGCAACGGAAGTGCGTTACGGGTCTCGATGAAATCATTTCTATACGGGTTTAGACGTCGTGTATATGAATAGAGATCTGTCGTTGTATGCGTACCGGCATCAACGTTGTAAGCGTACCGATATCAACAAGGAAATAGGCATAGATAAATAAACATTTTAAAGTTACATCGTAGTACAAATATTGATTTAATAAAAAAAAAATTCTGAATCAGAAGAATATTTTACCCCGTTTCTTAAAACTAATAAAACAAATTAAACATTTGTTTCGTAAACTGAACGTAAGTTTATTGATTAGAAATTATTCTATATTATTTGTAGCTTCTATAAATCTTTGAAGTTATTAAAATGAAAAATATTTTTAGGCTAGACAGATATTACAGCTGTTCAGAAAATGAGATTATATCGCCAGCGAAAAAGTAAATAAAATACAAGCAGTCAATGAATGTATCTTAATTTTAATTACATGAAGTGCTTCAAACACAATTACATGATGAGTGATGTTGCGAAAACAATATTTGTTTGGGCGTTGATTAACATAATCCACTGTGTGAATGATTATTATAGAATTTGACACTAATAAATTTGTGCATCACGAGTGTTACCATATTACTAATAAACATTCAAAATTGTTAAATGATTCATTTTCACTTAAATGCCATCTTGTACAGTCGCAAATAAGTTTCACTCCAATCGCGTGTGAACCTTACGCGCATTTTTTTATATCAAAAATCAATTTTATTTAGTATGTAGCTTGATATAAAAAATGCCTTAAAAACATACAGTGCAAGATTCTTGAAGATATAAATAAAATTATAAAAGCAAAGTTAGTACATCTTCTATTTTCATTGATAACACAGGTCCACAAAATAAAAAAGTTGTCTGTATTGAGTCTGCGCCATGTTCTAGTAATTCCGGTCTTGTAATTCTTCTGTATAATACTTAAAATTTTATCATTTTTGTCGTTTTCTGGCCCTCTATACAGTACATTAAGCTTCAAATTTAGACGATTACAAGAGATCGTGTGTGAAAAATAACTATCTCTTGATGACTCCCTTCTTCTTTAGTTGATAACAATTTTGTTTTACATTCGCTTACGTGGCAAATATTTGACAAGGTAAATCTCGGAAAGTTTTTTTAAATCATTCAAATCCGATGCTTATTTATTTCAAAAACTGCTATTTAATGTACATTTAGCTCCGTATCTCCAAAATGGCTGAACGTGCCTTTGTCAAAACCTAATCAGCACTTCTCCCAATCATTACAAGTTTAATGCTTTTTAGATCATTCAAATCGGATGCTCCGTTCTCTCAAAAACTTGATTTCTATTTTCTGCACTGTTTGCTCTTTATCTCCGTAACTGCTGGACCTGCCTTTGTCAAAAACTAATCAGCACATCTTACTATCAATAGAAATCGAATGTTTTTTAAACCATTCAAATCGGTTGATCCGTGCGCCCGAAAACGTGAACGAAAAAATGCGAACACACAAAATACACACACACACACACACATCCATATTTTCTGAGGTATACCAAAATGTTCAGAAACCTTCAAAACGTGGAGAAATGCAAAAAATTTTATTTTCGATTTTCGGTCCATTACTGTAACTACCCTATGGGAAGTTTATTTCAGTCAGAAACTGCTTAAACCATTCTAAATTTTTGTTAATTTTTTTTGTTCGGCTTGCAAAATATTCGAGCAAAAATTTTTTTATATATAAAATTTGAAACCGGATAGAACCGGTTTTCAGAAAAAATTAGAATTCAAAAATCGGATTTATGAAATGTTGGCTTTTGTATAAACCCTAGTCATATACTATGGAGCGTTGGAGCAAGTAATTTTTGTCCAAGAACATGATATACATTTGTATGAATGTAAATGGGTAACTTTTATTATTCGAATTTTATAAATAAAATGTAAGAGCTTTTAAATTGGACGACGACGTTTCTATTTGTTTACATGAAAACTAAATAAACAAAACTTAATGAAGCGGTATTGGAATTAGCTTTAGAATTTTAGCTAGAATTGAAATTAAAGTCCAGGGCCTGTATTTGCCAAAAAACTAATCACCACATCTTCTCATTACTACGAATCGAATATTTTTTGAATCATTCAAATCGGATGCTCTGTCCTCAAGAACTTAATTTCCATTTTCTGCACTCTTTGGTTCGTATTGCGGAAACGGGTGGACCGACTCCTTTTCCAAAAACTAATCAGCACTAATTCCCGTAAGTATGAATTATTCAAATCGGTTGAGCGGTGCTCTTGAAAACTTTGATAAAAATTGTATTCGCACACACACTCGCGCGCGCGTACATGCACGTACATACATACATACACACACACCAATTTTTTGTGAGGTATGTCAAAGGAAGTTAAAAATTAATCTAAATTCTGTAATACAAGCACAGTTGCTGTAAACATTTTTTACTTTTTTATTTATGATGTATAATTTCTAATTGCAGTTCGAATGAATCCCACCATGATATCGAAGATCAAGAAGAAATGGCGCGAAGTCATTTAGTTCCAGACCGTACAAAAACTTATATAATACATCCAGCGTCCCAGAGTAAATTTAGAGACCAAGCAAAAATGGAGCAGAGCTTCGAGAGATTGAATTTAAATCCAGTTCGGAAACGAACTTACGTGATACAACCAGCGTCCCGCCCAGTACATTACCAAGATAGTGGCGACCGACCTCTAAAGAACACAAGAACAGAAAGAAAAAAATTTTTGAATCCACCATCAATGTACCCACCGGGTTATGTAGATAGTTTTGTATCCCAAAAACTGTCCGATGACTGTACAGAGTTTGCACACAAAATCCAAATACGAAAATCTAGAAATCAACGGAATCGAGAACAGCAAGTTCGGAGATTAGACGAACATGTGGAGAAAATCCATTCCCGAATTTCGTTGGAAACTGATCAGTCTGAAAGAATCGGGCATGTTTCCCGAGATTCAAGGCGTGGTTCCAGAAGTTTTAGTACTAAACCGATATCAGGAGCTCCAGAGACCATTTCTGGCTACTCGTATCAATCTGGCCATTCAAATGCACCAGGTAAATCAATCCCCTGTAGTACTAAAATTCATATGGAAGTTATCTAGCTATCCTTACCAATCTGTATATTCTAATACAGGAAGTAGGCTACGGGAATCGGATAGAGCAACGACGGGACATTCCAAGTTATCCCTCGGAGGTAATCGGTCTGAACAAGTAAAAAAAATGTCTAAGCGTGCTGCCAGAAATTATAATTTCGACATTAAAGCAACAACGTCAAGTGCTTCTACGGCCTATAAGAACATGCCAGATTTACCGGAATCCCAGAGATCTGCAACTCCAATTACCAGAAAAGGATATATGCCCTTACAACTGCCTACTTTTGTCGGGTCACCATTACCTGACGAAAAGGTACTCATATTAATTAATAAACATTTGTATTTTCACATATCCAATAAAATCTTTTAACAATTTGGGGAGAGGGATGTCAAAAACATGAAAATGTTATTAATTATATATATATATTTGTTTCATTATTAGATACCGCTTGAGCCAGAGTTATCTCTGGACACCATAACCAAAGGCTTTAAAGAGCCAACTATGGATATAGACTCCTTACCTGACAAGGTATGCAATTTCACTTTTAATTGATTGAGATTTTAAAAAATGACAATTAAGATTCCAAGTTCCTTATCCTATACATTTGCTTATCCATCACTAAAAAATCTTGTGCGTTATTTGTATAATATTCTACAGTTTGATGTAGAATAAACAACTGTGTGTCCAAAGCCTTGCAATCATTCAGTTATTTCTTGTGTTATTTAATGTGTTAATTATTTTTAAAATTTTTGGTATAGACAGATTTAAAAGAGGCTATAATGAAGAAAATTTGGACGGGCAAGCACTGCGATGTTACCATGTATTTGGATGATGAAGACCCTATTTCTGTTCACTCAATCGTCCTGAGTAGTTACTCAGATTTCTTCCGTACAAGACCGGCAGATATGTAAGTAGCCAGATTTTAACAATATTGAATTTGCTGATTAAATAACAAATCTACTCGAATTAAGAACAATTGGTATGCGCTAATGTATAATATTTCAATACAGATAATTAATTAGAATCTTTAATAATAAAAATTAGATTATTTACAATTTTGAATATTTTTTATTAGATAAAAGGATTAATTTGAATGAAGAATTGATAATTTGAACAATACACCCAATATCAATATGTCCATTATTTTCAATAGGAGCTAGGTGCTTGTTGTAACATTCAAATTAATATATTGAGATCCACTGATGACTTTATTTCTACGAAATAATGATGGTAGTTGCTGTAACTATTTCTCTCCTAATTGAAGTTCAAATAATTCCACGAATGTTCATTATTTCACTATACATTTCTAGAAAAAGTGCTGTTTTACATTTTATTCCGAAATAACGACAAGAAAATGACAATAATACCTATAATTTATTTATTACTAATTTTAAAGAAAATTGACCTTTTACACCTGACACAGATGACCCCTAGCTTCCCTATATATTATGTTAACATAATGATTTCAGGTTTTTAAATTATACAAAAAATAAATATATTAGCGTACTTATAATGGTTTCCCACTTCCAATTGTATTTAATGCATGATGAGTCATTATTCCACAAATATTATATTTTTTACAATTTTGTGCAAAATTGGTTCCGTTTCCAGTATTGCCAATAAGTTAAAAAAATATACCATAATTAGTAAAATAAAAGTTAGAAGTAGTATCACTATAACATTTATATTAGCTCTTCAAATAAATCGATAAAGGGTAAATTTGTTGATTGAACTAACAAAAAGATAGTAATTAAAAGAAATAAATGGGTTGCCAATTAGTGAGTTTCTGAATAATTATTATTATTGATTACGATGTGTTAATGAAAGCATCCTGTATTTGCATGTTTTAGATACGAACTGCCAAAAGACTTCATAACTCCTCGGGCCTTTCACGCAATTTACCAATGGATGATGTCAAGTATAAAAGATTGCCGTTTCGCCATTACTAGAGACAACATCCACGACGTAAATATAATTTTGTTTTGAATAATATTACTAAATTTAACATTAGTAATATATATATATATATATATATATATATATATATATATGAAATATATATCATATATATATATATATATATATATATATATATATATATGAAATGGATGTATTGGTGCGTGTGTGTATGTGTAGCTTAGAGTTTTACTAAACGTCGATAGTTTTTGGTTTGATATGTGTTATTTTTTAACTTCCCGTAGGGCAAGTTATAGTAATCGCAAAAAAATCGAAAATGAAAATTTTTATATATCTTTACGTTTGAAAACCTTCTGAACATTTTGGCATATCTTAGAAAAAATGGATGTATGTGTGTGTGTGTATGTATGTGTATGTATGTATGTGTGTGCGTGTATGTGTGTGCGTGTATGTGTGTGTGTTCGGATACAAATTTTCGTCGACGATTTCGGGAACACGGATTAAGCGATTTGAATAATTCAAAAAAAAACACTCGATTCGTATTGATAAGGAGACGTGCTGATTAGTTTTTGGCGAAGAAGATTTGAAGAATTCAAAAAACATTTTACTTGTATTAACAAGATGAAGAACTGATCAAATTTTTATGAAAGCAGATCAAGCGGTTTCGGAGATCTAGTGAAAATAAGTAGAAAAAAATGCCATTTGGCGGTCAAAAATGAGTATTAGACAGACATATGCACATCAAATTATCAGATATTTTATAGAGATTTTAACAATAAGTATAAATTTTGTTTACATTCCTATGAGTTCCGTACCAATGTTTATCCGTTAGACGGCGATGCGTCGCTTACGCGCTTCGATATTTCGTCTCTATGCAGTTAAAGCAGTACGATTGCTTTGAAAAAAAATTAGAATTTCCAGAATATTTCAAAATAAATTTTTCTTCAAAATGTTTTTTTTTTTTTCAAAAAAAGTAAATTTTTGTCAAAAATTTATAGTTCCTCAAAAATCTAATTTTTTTCGAATAATGTTTTTTCAAAAATGTTAAATTACCTTTTTAAAAAAACATAATTTTTGGTACGGGAAGTTCCAGCAATTTGCCTTAAGGCACGATGCCATGCGCCTCACTAGTTGTGATATAATGGGCTTAGTTTTCACAATATAATTGCTGTGTATGTTTTCTTTTTGTATAGCGAAGGAAATGCCCTTATGCATCCCAGAGTGGAATGTTTTGCAATCTTGCATGTGGATATAATTTGTCGTCGCCGATTTCGGATGAACCGATTTGATTAATTCGAAAAACAATCAAAAAACTATTGATGAAGACAAACAATTTTTATATCGAAAAATCAAAATTTTCAAACAAAAACTCTATATTATAACAAATTTCAAAAAAGTCCAACTTTCACAAATATTTCAATATTCTTAAAAATCCTTTTTTTAAAAGTGTTCAGAAAACTAAAGTTTCTAAAAAGTTGAAATTCTGGTACGGTAAGTTCCAGCAATTTGCCTTAAGGTATGAATTGTTATTTTTGTCTTAGATTTTTTTGTATAATCTATATAAAAGCTTATATAGTTGGGGTAAAAAAAATCAACTGAACCTTCACACTGGCAGAGGAGTAAAAAATTAGATAATAGTAAGTTTATTAAGTTAAAGAATGAATTTTACAAGAGATAAGACTACTGATAAATATTTAGGTTTATGAAATTTGCTGTGTTTACCTCCTATGGGGTAAAAGGAGGCAGGCGACCAATTTTATAAAAATAGCAAGAAAACATATTTCTCTATTTGGGCAATAACTGGGAATTGTACTGAACATATTTTGACAGTTTGTTATGTGTGGTGTTTGATTTTAAAAGCATATTTTCTAAAAGTAAAAAAATAATGATATGCTTGAATCAATCACGAAGATATGTGTACAATTTTCCATCTTAAGAACTACGATGTAACAGAATCGCATTTTGTTTTTAACTTCCCGTAGGGTAATTATAGTAATGGGCCGAAAATCGAAAATGAAAATTTTTGCATTTCTCGACGTTTTGAAGGTTTTTGAACATTTTGGCATACCTCAGAAAAAATGGATGTGTCTGTGTGTTTGTTCACGTTTTCGGGCGCACGGATCAACCGATTTGAATGGTTCAAAAAACATTCGATTCCTACTGATAGGGAGATGTGCTGATTAGTTTTTGGCAAAAGCAGGTCTGGCCGTTACGGAGATAAAGAGCAAAGAGTGCATAAAATAGAAATCTAGTATTTGAGAAAACGGAGCATCCGATTTGAATTTTCTAAAAATCATTCAATTAGTAATGATTGGGAGAAATAGCTATTAGTTTTTGGCAAAGGCAGGCCCAGCTATTTCGAAGATACAAAGCTAAATATATAAAGAATGGCAGTTTTTTGAGAGAAATAAGCATCTGAATTGAATGATTCAAAAAACTTTCTGCTTGTGTTGACAAAAAATTGCTTTTGGGGAAAAAATCATCTCATTTTTTGTATATCAAAAATAATTAAGGCTTCAAGTTTAATTCTTGCTAAAGTTTTAAAGCTCACTTATATACTTTAAATAAATATTTTTGACTTTGTGATTCAGTTGATATAATTCTTATAAATATTAGACAGTGTTATAGTATTTATAATAATCTATTTGAAAACATTTAATATTTGACATTTCGTTACGGTTCGGGAAGTTCCAGCAATTTGCCTTAAGGCACGATGCCATACGTAGGTTTTTATTTGTATGTATAGCATAGCAACGCGTGATCGGGTATAGTATGTGTATGTCAAAAATTATCATTTAAGAGAGCAGGCACGACGACGTTAGACAACTTTATTTTTGACCTTTAAGGGCTCGCCCGTAGGTAAGCGGTTAAGAGCGACGGGACTTGTGTCAGAGGTCCCGGGTTCGATACCCACTTCAAGCGGCCCGTTGTCGGGCAGCAGTGACAACGATTTTCACTTGGAAATATAGATAGCATTATGTTTCCAACTGAAAATAGCCCTTGCCCGGCATTGCTGCTCCAATAAAAAGTCAGCCTATTAGATTAAATCTAATAACAAAAAATCATCAAATATGGATGGATTAACCATTGGGTTACCATCTAAAAAATAGGAAGTAAGGAGAAATTTTAGCCCAACAGCTCATAGGACGTAAGGTTCTGATTGCTGTTAAAAAATATTTTAAAAAAATTGCCCTTTTGAATTTCAGGTCGTTATTGGAGCCAACAATTTGGGAATTCCCATATTAGTTGAGCAAATATGGTGTTTTTTTGATTGCGTAGTCAATTTTAACGAATACTCGGCGTACCTTGCCATGGTAAAAGCTGATGAAATGTATATGAGTGTCATTGCCGATATAATGTCGCAAAGGATCAGGAAGTTCTTTCAACTCCTTATGGCCAGTTCGGACTATTTAATGTTGAACGTAAGTAAAATAATAAATACGTAAGTACTAGGCAATATACGAGTTAATGGTTTAAATGGGGAAAGCATCACAATTTGTGTAAATTGTTTAATTAATATTTTTCAGGAAAACCTCGTCAGCAAACTCCTCGACTCTAACTATGTCACCATTAACTCGGAAACTGAAATCGCAATGGCGGCCCTGCGTTGGTTGCTGCATGATTGGCCCAGCAGGAAACCTCTGGCCGTGAAAATCATGAGGTACGTGCGATATGGCCTCATGCCGCCTCCGATTTTGGTGGAACTCGGATTGTCAAAGATTGGTGACGAAATCCGCGAAATCATGGCCCTTCCGGAGGTAGGTTGAATAATTTTTTTGAACACTGTACTATTGAACATTCACCCATATAATTATGAGATTTTTAAAAAAAAAAGTTTTTATTAAAATTACGTTTGGTAAGCAGAGAATTAGCTAAGAATTAAATTGACCAACTGTTGATTTGAAATGAAAATATTAAAAATAAAATTTATATAAGAAAATATACTAATAAAAATCAACGATTCTAGTTTAGTCATTGACTTAATAACAAGCATATTGAACGAGAAATAAATATTAGGCATGTTAATTTATTTCAATAATAAAACAAACCTACATGTACATACTGTCTTTGTTGTATATGCACTAGATTTGTTTTCGTGCCGAAAATCGTTTCAGAGGTTTCTGAACATTCTGGCATATCTCAGAAAAAATTGATGTGTGTGTGTTTTGTGTGTCGGCAATTTATTGTCTACGTTGTCGGGCGCACGAATCAAGCGCCCGACAACGATTGGGAGGTCCGAGAGCAGGCAAACATTCAATTTGTAATGATTGGAAGAAGTGGTGTTTTTGGAAAAGGCAGGTCCAGCCATTTCGAAGATACAAAGCTAAATGTACAAAAAATGGCAGTTTTTGAGAGAACTAAGCATCCGATTTGAATAATTCAAAAAGCTTTCTGACAAAATATTTTCAACAAATTGGAAAAAAATCAATTTTTTCGATTTTTTTTGTATATCAACAATAATTCAGATTTAAATTTTAATTTTGGCTAAAGTTTTAAAGCTCACTTATATACTTTAAATAACTTCAACTTTGTAACTCAGTTTATATAATTTTTATATATTAGACAATGTTACAGTTTTTATAATCATCTAATTAAAAACATTTAATATTTAGAATTTGTTTTATAAATTATAAATTTTGTGGAAAAATAATTCTGTTATTTACTGAGCGTGAATAAATTTACCCTATTATTTATATATATAAACACTAATTAAAAACGATGATGTGCTTTGTTTTGGTATTTTAAACGAACTAGCTTATACACACAATATTTAGTTACTACTAACGATATCGTAAACAGTAACATATCGTAACCGTAACATACATTTAGTATGTATTTTATTTTGGCAGTAAAACAATGAAAATGTTAGTGGATACGTATAAGCAAATTACAGTTTAGTGTTTCTAATTTTGTGTAGATACATAAATAATAAATTTCGGTAAAAACTTTTTTTCAAAAACCATGCAAGATCGAAAACGTTTAAAACGGCATATATCTACATACATATAAAAATAAGTCGGGTTTTCCTTCCTGACGATATAACCCCAGAATGCACGAACCGATTTCGACATTCGTTGGAAAGGTCTCGGGCTCCGTAAGGTTTATAGCTAAGAAAATTAGTGGTGCATGGCATCGTGCCTTAATGCAAATTGCTGGAACTTCACGCACCGTAATAAAAAATTCGAGTAATGACATTAGTGAGAATTATCAGAATAATGCAACGCCGGAAGAATAATGATATACACGCACTGAATTTCACCATTTAATTAAAAATTGCTGGCAATTTGGTGACATACCAATGATTCTGACTGGTTTTCCGTTTGACTTCAAATGATTGCAATTTCCAGTTCGCCTTGCATTCGTAATGACAATTAACAAAACGCAAGGTCAATCGCTTAGTGTTTGCGGGATAAATTTCAAATAGATTATTTAGAAAATCATTGTTTTTCACATGGGCAGTTATACGTTTCCTGTTCACGAGTTGGGAAACCATCCGCTTTGTTTGTGTTAACGTCAGACCAAAAAACAAAAAATGTGGTTTACCATAAAACACTTCAATAAAACGTATAATTTGCGGATTTACTTTCATTTACCTAGAGAAGTTCAACTAAAAAACACTTCATTTTTGTAATCGAAATAGATTCATTACTGTTGTGTAATAAAATCAATTTTTTCCTTTTTAAATATAAAAGAAAAAGTTTCTTCATCTTTCTCACGAAACCATCTGGTGGCGAAACGGAGTTCGTCGGGTTTGCTAGTATATATATATATATATATATATATATATATATATATATGTTTTCATCTGTTATATACATACAAAATTGTGTTTTTCATCATTATTATTGTTTTTCTATTTCTTACATATTATTTATTTAGTTTTAACTTTTATAGTTATATTGATGTAACGCCCGACTTTTAAACGCATATATATATATATATATATATATATATATACATTCTTGCCTCAACCAGGCATAACCAAATTTTAATTACCTCGATATGTCAACAGAGAAGAACCAAAAGTCCTGGTTCCTTCAGTCTCCTTTTTCATTTTCTAGGGCAATCAGGCACCATCGACATGTACACATCACTTTCACTTCACTAGAACTAAAACTTGTAATGAAAACAAAAGTTTTACTTTATCAGAACTATAAGAGCACAGACAACTCGTCACAGCCTATTTTTGCAAAAAATACACTTTTACACGTTGCGAGTCAGGGAAATATCTGAAAAGATAAAATATAAACTTTATTAAAGAAAAAATATTCGAATAGAAAATACTCAATTTAAAAAAAAAAACTATGAATTATTGTAATCTGCAATCACCGAAAAAAGTCGAAGCATGAAAATTATAGTGGCATTTTTATAATACATAAATATAAAACTAAATCCATAACCTAAAGAATAAGTGCATTCATTAAATATTAAAATAAATTAAATTAATGTATCCAATACAAACAAATCAGCAAAATAAATAAAAATGACAAATTAATTGAATAAAAAAATACTCACATAAATTACTTAATCAAATAAAATAACTGTAAAATAATAATTCAAATAAATCAATCAATTATATTAATTAATCAAATAAATTGAAATTAAATTAATTTATTAATCTAATGAATCGATCAGTCAAGTAAGTCAATCAATTAAACTAGTTGACAGTGGCATTTTGCCTTAAAACAAGTTGCAAAAACTTCCCAATAAGTGTAATAATTGACTTAATCAACCGAAATTGAGATTTAGTAATTTAGATAAAGTTCTTAACTGCTTATTTCGAAAATCAAGTTTTCGCTTTCAATTAACTTTAAACATTTCCAATTGAATTTTCTCAAACACTTTAAATTTTCTGTGATTATATTAATTATAATGCACAGATAGGTGTGCTTGCATATCCTAAAAGTGTAGCTTATTGTTCCAAAATTGATTTATATAATTCAACCATCAATTTTCGTAAGACTGTTTAAAATCGAAACTCAAGAAAAACCGTGCTAAAAATCCCTTTTTGTCAGTTTTAATATGATGAATAATAAACGCGAAAAATAATTACTAATATATTTAATATGAAACATATTTAATACATTACAATATTATTTCAATAATAAAACAAATAGAAAAATATCTATTTTAAGCCATCAATTATAAATAAACACTTACAAAAACAAAATTGAACTAGTGGTGTAGGCCATCGTGCCGGACTTTCCGTACAGTAACGAAATATTAAATGTTTTCAAATAGATTATTATAAATACTGTAACATTGCCTAATATTTATAAGAAATTATATAAACTGAATTGCAAAGTTCAAATTATTTGTTTAATGTATATAAGTGAGCTTTAGAACTTAAAATTAAAATCTGAATTATTTTCGAAAAAAAACAATTCAAAAAGAAATAAAAATTTAAAAAAGCGAAGCAAAAAGCAATTATTTTGTTAAAAATAAGTAGAAAGTTCTTGGAATCATTCAAATCGGATACACCGTTCTCTCAAAAACTCGATTTGTATTCTCTTTGATCCGTATCTCCGTAACGGCTGGACCTGCCTTTGCCAAAAACTAATCAGCACATCTCCCTATCAATAGGAATCGAATGTTTTTGAACCATTAAAATCGGTTGATCCGTGCGCCCGAAAACGTGGACGAACAAATGCGGACATACAAAAAACACACACACATCAATTTTTTCTGTGATATGCCAAAATGCTCAGAAACCTTCAAAACGTGAAGATATGCAAAAATGTTCATTTTCGATTTAGCGGGAAGTTAAAAATAATTGTGTTTTTGTTTTAGTATTTAAATAAACTAGCTTATACACACAATGTTTTGTTTTGATCATAAAACAGGGAGTTGCCATTTTATATACATATTTCCATCATATAAATATCCTACTAAGAATTCGTAAATGTAACATATATGAAATAGTGTGAAATTTGGCAATGGTAAAACAATGAAAAAATTATTGTAGTCATAAGTAAATTATAGTTTAGAGTTTATAATTTCGTTTAAATGCAAAATTAATAAATTCAATAAAGAGTTTTTATTGGAAGATTGAAAACCTGTAGACAAGTACCGTAACCGTGGGGGATAGGTGTTTATATTTATACTTGCATTATATATATTATATACGATCAAATGTTTTTGGCCATTGAGATCCAATAATTAAAATTTAAAAAAAGGCCTTTATTAAAATTAGCATACGTTTTGGTTTCATCTATCTTCAATGCATACAAACAATTCAAATAGAACAAATTAATGAAAAGCAATAATTATATACAGTGCCGGTCCTGGGGTCCTTAGCGCCCGCATGCAACTTTTTTCTAGAGCGTCGTAATCGTAAACTTCTCCTTATTGATATCGTAAGAGCCGAATTGTATTCATCCAGGCTTTCCCGTTATATTCAGAGTAACAATTTGTTGTTTTAAAGTTAAATTTTTAACGTATTTCAGAAGTATTGTCCAAAAATCAGTAAAAACTGTAAAAAAATTACAATTTCTTAAACTATATAAAAAAAATCTCATTATATTTGATATGTATTATTTTCGCATAGTTAAAATTTTAGAGTATGGGCACCACTAGGTATAAACAAGCCTTAAGATTTTCGTTCCAAAGTAAATTTTGCTTTTATTTTCATATTTGTTCCATTTCCATACCCTAACCACGCATATCTTCAACATTCAAAATTCATCAGATGCGACATTTGCAACAAAAATAAAGTTACAATCCTATTCTTCGGAATAAACATGCCATTAAAGCACTGATACCCTTTTTTCCGAATTTAATCTTTCGCAGGTTGCGCTTATGGGATTGACACTACATAGATGATTTCTTCTTTGATTCCACGGCAACTTAAAAAAATGAATAAGATAATCTTCTTATTCATGCTTAATCAGCAATTAATAGAACTGGTATTTACTAATTTGCAGTGAGTTATTTATTGATCGATCAATTGTTTCTACTGATATGACATTGCAAAATAATATGCTTTTTGTGTCTTCGTATCCCTAGTTAAGTTAGATTGTTTATTATAATTTATTAAGTATTCTAGATTTTAATTAAATGATTCTAGATTTTATATAAAAAAATATAAATATTATATTATAAATTTAATTTCCGAAACTCGTTTGGCGCCCCCTAAGGCGTGCGCCCGCATTTTTTGCATGCATCGCATGCAAGGCCCTGATTATATACACATAGTTATGAAACAAAACGAACTCAATATTAAAGTAAATAAACTTTTATAAGTACGATTTTTGTGATCCTACTATTTCGAACTTTTGGAGCACAGTTTTGGGTCAACCCAAAACTCAAAATGCATGCTATTCTTAAGACATCCCACTTATTAAACTTTAAATTATTAAATTATTTTGTTATTGGATGGATGTTCAAAAACATTTGATGGTATATTTTTCCTCACCTGAAAAAACTTACACACACACACACAAATATATATATATATA